>NC_057795.1:683048317-683073239 GCF_018294505.1 Triticum aestivum | reverse complement strand
GATCGGCTTCAGTTAGCAGCAGTAGCGAAGGAATCGCTCCATCGAGTTCAGTTAACAGCCATCGATCGATCGCTTGGGTTCAGTAACGCGTAGCCTGCAGTGCAATTGCTCGGGTTCAGTTAGAGCCCAACACCTCGCTCGGCTTCAGTTAGAGCCAACGCCTCGCACACACGCGTGTACGTATGAGAGAAACGCGCATCGCTCCGCCCCCGACCTCCCACCATAACCGGCAACTCCCTGAAATTTTCCTCCCCCTTGCTTCTACCATGGTTTTTTCCGTCATGGACGACCCAAAGAATGTCATGCAGCTGCGTCTCCGGCCCGCCCAGGACGAAAAGCCCATTTTCTGTCATGATTTTTTTGTCATAGAAGTAGGAGCCCACCACATCTATGATGATACCGGGTTTTGTCACAATTATCGTCATAGAAGTGTCATATGTATGACAGGAAAAAATTTCATTCGGCCCAAAATTTCACGGATGTGTCTTTTTTTGTAGTGAGGGTACGAAACCACCTCAAAGTTATCCTTTCTGATCGATCTATTCAAGAGTCCATAGTAAAATAACATGAAGCTATTCTTTCCGTTCGATCTATCATAGAGTTCGTACTAGAATAACACCTTAAGACACAAATCAACCAAAACCCTAATGTCACCTAGATACTCCAATGTCACCTCAAGTATCCGTGGGCATGATTATACGATATGCATCACACAATCTCAATTCATCTATTCAACCAACACAAAGTACTTCAAAGAGTGCCCCAAAGTTTCTACCGAAGAGTCAAGACGAAAACGTGTACCAACCCCTATGCATAGATTCCCAAGGTCACGGAACCCGCAAGTTGATCACCAAAACATACATCAAGTGAATCAATAGAATACCCCATTGTCACCACAGGTATCCCACGGAAGACATACATCAAGTGTTCTCAAATCCTTAAAGACTCAATCCGATAAGATAACTTCAAAAGGGAAAACTCAATCCATTACAAGAGGTAGAGGGGGAGAAACATCATAAGATCCAACTATAATAGCAAAGCTCGCGATACATCAAGATCGTGCCAAATCAAGAACACGAGAGAGAGAGATCAAAGACATAGCTACTGGTACATACCCTCAGCCCCGAGGGTGAACTACTCCCTCCTCGTCATGGAGAGCACCGGGATGATGAAGATGGCCACCAGTGAGGGATCCCCCCCCTCCGGCAGGGTGCTAGAAATGGCCCCGATTGGTTTTTGGTGGCTACATAGGCTTGCGGCGGTGGAACTCCTGATCTAGGTTATTTTCTGGAGGTTTCAGTATTTATAGGAATTTTTGGCGTAGGTCTCATGTCAGGGGGGGTCTCCAGGCTGTCCAAGAGGCAGGGGGGCGCGCCCCCCTTGGGCGCGCCCTCCACCCTCGTGGGCAGCTCGGGACTCTTCTGGCCCAACTCTTGCACTACTGGGGCTTCTTTTGGTCCATAAAAATTTGTCAAAAATTGGCACGTTAATTGGACTCCGTTTGGTATTCCTTTTCTCTAAAACTCAAAAACAAGGGAAAAACAGAAACTGGCACTGGGCTCTAGGTTAATAGGTTAGTCCCAAAAATCATATAAAATAGCATATAAATGCATATAAAACATCCTAGATGGATAATATAATAGCATGGAACAATAAAAAATTATAGATATGTTGGAGACGTATCAAGCATCCCCAAGCTTAATTCCTGCTCGTCCTCGAGTAGGTAAATGATAAAAATAGAATTTTTGATGTGGAATGCTACCTAGCATATTTCTCAATGTAATTTTCTTTATTGTGGCATGAATGTTCAGATCCAAATGATTCAAGATAAAAGTTCATATTGACATGAAAACAATAATACTTCAAGCATACTAACAAAGCAATCATGTCTTCTGAAAATAACATGGCTAAAGAAAGCTATCCCTACAAAATCATATAGTCTGGCTATGCTCTATCTTCATCACACAAAGTATTTAAATCATGCACAACCTCGATGACAAGCCAAGCAATTGTTTCATACTTTTGATGTTCTCAAACTTTTTCAACTTTCACGCAATACATGTGCGTGAGCCATGGACATAGCACTATATGTGGAATAGAATGGTGGTTGTGGAGAAGACAAAAAGGAGAAGATATTCTCACATCAACTAGGCGTATCAACGGGCTATGGAGATTCCCATTAATAGATATCAATGTGAGTGAGTAGGGATTGCCATGCAACGGATGCACTAGAGCTATAAGTGTATGAAACCTCATCAAAAGAAAATAAGTGGGTGTGCATCCAACTTGCTTGCTCACGAAGACCTAGGGAATTTTGAGGAAGCCCATCATTGGAATATACAAGCCAAGTTCTATAATATAAAATTCCCACTAGTATATGAAAGTGACAACGTAGGAGACTCTCTATCATGAAGATCATGGTGCTACTTTGAAGCACAAGTATGGAAAAAGGATAGTAACATTGTCCCTTCTCTCATTTTCTCTCATTTTTTTAATTTTTTATTTTATTTTGGTGGGCTTCTTTGGCCTCTTTTCATTTGGGCTTCTTTGGCCTCTTTTATTTTTCATAAAGTCCGGAGTCTCATCCCGACTTGTGGGGGAATCATAGTCTCCATCATCCTTTACTCACTTGGGACAATGCTCTAATAATTAAGATCATCACACTTTTATTTACTTTACAACTCAAGAATTACAACTCAATACTTAGAACAAAATATGAATCTATGTGAATGCCTCTGGAGGTGTACCGGGATATGCAATGAATCAAGAGTGACATGTATGAAAGAATTATCAAGGTGGACTTGCCACAAATACGATGTCAACTACATGATCATGCAAAAGCAATATGACAATGATGGAGCGTGTCATAATAAATGGAACGGTGGAAAGTTGCATGGCAATATATCTCGGAATGGCTATGGAAATGCCATAATAGGTAGGTATGGTGGCTGTTTTGAGGAAGGTATATGGTGGGTGTATGTCACCGGCGAAAGTTGCGCGGCACAAGAGGGGCTAGCAATGGTGGAAGGGTGAGAGTGCGTATAATACATGGACTCAACATTAGTCATAAAGAACTCACATACTTATTGCAAAAATCTATTAGCTATCGAAACGAAGTACTACGCGCAACTCCTAGGGGGATAGATTGGTAGGAAAAGACCATCGCTCGTCCCGACCGCCACTCATAAGGAAGACAATAAATAAATAAATCATGCTCTAACTTCATCACATAACGGTTCACCATACATGCATGCTACGGGAATCACAAACTTTAACACAAGTATCTCCCAAATTCACAATTACTCAACTAGCATGACTCTAATATTACCACCCTCATATCTCAAAACAGTTATCAAGTATCAAAATGATCATAGTATTCAATGCACTATATATGATAGTTTTTATTATACCCAACTTGGATGCCCATCATATTAGGACTAATTTTATAACCAAAGCAAATACCATGCTGTTCTAAAAGACTCTCAAAATAATATAAGTGAAGCATGAGAGATCAATAATTTCTACAAAATAATACCACCACCGTGCTCTAAAAAGGTATAAGTGAAGCACTAGAGCAAATGACAAACTACTCCAAAAGATATAAGTGAAGATCAATGAGTAGTTGAATAATTATGAAACTATGTGAAGACTCTCTAACATTTAAGAATTTTAGATCTTGGTATTTTAGTCAAACAGCAAGCAAATCAAAATAAAATGACATTTCAAGGATATCGCTCATCATGTGAAGAAGCAAAAAGTTAGGCTCAACCGATACTAATCGATATCTGTTGAAGAAGAAAGGTGGGATGCCTACCGGGGCATCCCCAAGCTTAGGTGCTTGAGACTTCTTAGAATATTATCTTGGTGTGCCTTGGGCATCCCCAAGCTTGAGATTTTTTGTCTCCTTAATTCCTCTCATATCACGGTTTTCGTAAATCTCAAAAACTTCATCCACACAAAACTCAACAAGAACTCGTGAGATAAGTTAGTACAAACCAATGCAAAAACCTTATCATATTCTACTGTAAAAAATCACTAAAATTATTATTCAACATTGCATACTAAATGTCTCTGCATATTTACTACTCATATCTTCAAATAGAATCATTAAACAAGCAAACATACGCAAACATAACAGCAATCTACCAAAACAGTACAGTCTGTAAAGAATGCAAGATTGATCATACTTACCTAACTCCCAAAATTATGAGAAAAATACTAAACTGTAGAAGCTTTATCATATCTCAATATGCAAAAAAAATTCAATATTATATCATTCTCTGACTTTTCTAGGGAATTTTGGCAACAGTGGTAAACTTTCTGTTTTGAAACAGCAACATGTATACTTGCAAAGTAAGCATGGCAAAGGTTATCCTTGACATTTTTTATTGAAAATATAGATGAAAAACATTATTATAAATAACAGCATGCAAATACTAACAAAATAAAATTATGCTCCAAGCAAAACACATATCATGTGGCGAATAAAAATATAGCTCCAAGTAAAGTTACCGATGAACGAAGACAAAAGAGGGGATGTTATTTGGGGCATCCCCAAGCTTAGGATCTTGGTTGTCCTTGTATATTACCTTGGGGTAACTTGGGCATCCCCAATCTTAGGCTCTTGCCACTCCTTATTCCGTAGTCCATCGAAACTTCACCCAAAACTTGAAAACTTCACAACAGAAAACTCAACAGAAAATCTCATGAGCTCCGTTAGTATAAGAAAATAAAACCACCACTTTAAGGTACTGTAATGAAATCATTCTTTATTTATATTGGTGTTAAACCTACTGTATTCCAACTTCTCTATGGTTCATACCCTCCGACATTACTCATAGATTCATCAAAATAAGCAAACAACACATATTAAACAGAATCTGTCAAAAACAGAACAGTCTGTAGCAATCTGTAACTTTAGAATACTTCTATAACTCCAAAAATTCTAAAATAAATTGGTGGACGTGAGGAATTTGTCTATTAATCATCTTCAAAAAGAATCAACCCTAAAAGCACTCTCCTGTAAAAATGGCAGCTAATATTGTGAGTGCAAAAGTTTCTGTTTTTTACAGCAAGATCGCATAGACTTCACCCAAGTCTTCCCAAAGGTTCTACTTGGCACAAACACTAATTAAAACATAAAACCACATCTAACCAGTGCTTAGATGAATTATTTATTACTAAACAGGAACAAAAATCAAAGGACAAAAATAAAGTTGGGTTGCCTCCCAACAAGCGCTCTCGTTTAACGCCCCTAGCTAGGCATGATGATGACAATGATGCTCACATAAAAGATAAGAATTGAAACAGAACAGGAGCAGTATGAAGCATAAGACTAGCACATTTAAGCCTAACCATCTTCCTATGCACATGGATTTTGTGAGCAAACAACTTATGGGAACAATAATCAACTAGCATAGAAAGGCAAAACAAGCAAATCTTCAAGATTTTCAACACATAGAGAGGAAACTTGATATTATTGCAATATGTAGAAGAATATGATCCTCTCTCATAATAATTTTTAGTAGCATCATGAATTAATTCAACAATATAAATATCACATAAAGCATTCTTTTCATGATCTACAAGCATAGAATTTTTATTACTCTCCACATAAGCAAATTTCTTCTCATGAATAATAGTGGGACCAAACTCAACAAAATAACTATCATGTGAGGCATAATCCAATTGAAAATTAAAATCATGATGACAAGTTTCATGGTTATAATTATTCTTAATAGCATACAAGTCATCACAATAATCATCATAGATAGCAACTATGTTCTCATAATCAATTGGAACCTCTTCCGAAATAGTGGATTCATCACTAAATAAAGTCATGACCTCTCCAAATCCACTTTGATCATTATACTCATCATAAATAGGAGGCGTGCTTTCATCATAATAAATTTGCT
Source organism: Triticum aestivum (assembly GCF_018294505.1). Lineage (NCBI taxonomy): Eukaryota > Viridiplantae > Streptophyta > Magnoliopsida > Poales > Poaceae > Triticum > Triticum aestivum. The sequence continues at coordinate 683,067,324 of NC_057795.1, read as the reverse complement.
CATCAAAACTTGGGGGACAAAAAATATCATATTCATCAAACATAGCATCCCCAAGCTTGTGGCTTTGCATATCATTAGCATCATGGGTATTCAAAGAATTTATACTAACAACATTGCAATCATGCTCATCATTCACACATTTTATGCCAAGCATTCTACGTAATATTTCTTCTAGTACTTGAGAACAATTTTCCTTCCCATCATTTTCATGAAAGACATTAAAACGATGAAGCATATGAGGCAAACTTAATTCCATTTTTTGTAGTTTTCTTTTATAGACTAAACTAGTGATAAAACAAGAAACAAAAAGATTCGATTGCAAGATCTGAATATATACCTTCAAGCACTCACCTCCCCGGCAACGACGCTAGAAAAGAGCTTGATGTCTACTACACAACCTTCTTCTTGTAGACATTGTTGGGCCTCCAAGTGCAGAGGTTTGTAGGATAGTAGCAAATTTCCCTCAAGTGGATGACCTAAGGTTTATCAATCAGTGGGACGCGTAGGATGAAGATAGTCTCTCTCAAACAACCCTGCAACCAAATAGCAAAGAGTCTCTTGTGTCCCCAACACACCCAATACAATGGTAAATTGTATAGGTGCACTAGTTCGGCGAAGAGATGGTGATACAAGTGCAATATGGATGGTAGATATAGGTTTTTGTAATCTGAAAATATAAAAACAGCAAGGTAACTAATGATAAAAGTGAGCACAAACGGTATTGCAATGCTAGGAAACAAGGGCTAAGGTTCATACTTTCACTAGTGCAAATTCTCTCAACAATAATAACATAACTGGATCATAAAACTATCCCTCAATATGCAATAAAGAGTCACTCCAAAGTCACTAATAGCGGATAACAAACAAAGATATTACTGTAGGGTACGAAACCACCTCAAAGTTATCCTTTCTGATCGATCTATTCAAGAGTCCGTAGTAAAATAAGATGAATCTATTCTTTCCGTTCGATCTATCATAGAGTTGGTACTAGAATAACACCTTAAGACACATATCAACCAAAACCCTAATGTCACCTAGATACTCCAATGTCACCTCAAGTATCCATGGGCATGATTATATGATATGCATCACACAATCTCAATTCATCTATTCAACTAACACAAAGTACTTCAAAGAGTGCCCCAAAGTTTCTACCGAAGAGTCAAGACGAAAACGTGTGCCAACCCCTATGCATAGATTCCCAAGGTCATGTAACCCGCAAGTTGATCACCAAAACATACATCAAGTGAATCAATAGAATACCCCATTGTCACCACAGGTATCCCAAGAAAGACATACATCAAGTGTTCTCAAATCCTTAAAGACTCAATCCGATAAGATAACTTCAAAAGGGAAAACTCAATCCATTACAAGAGGTAGAGGGGGAGAAACATCATAAGATCCAACTATAATAGCAAAGCTCGCGATACATCAAGATCGTGCCAAATCAAGAACACGAGAGAGATAGAGAGATCAAACACATAGCTACTGGTACATACCCTCAGCCCCGAGGGCGAACTACTCCCTCCTCGTCATGGAGAGCGCCGAGATGATGAAGATGGCCACCGATGAGGGATCCCTCCTCCGGCAGGGTGCCGGAACAGGGTCCCGATTGGGTTTTGGTGGCTACAGAGGCTTGCGGCGGCGGAACTCCTGATCTAGGTTATTTTCTGGAGGTTTCGGTATTTATAGGAATTTTTGGTGTAGGTCTCACGTCAGGGGGGTCTCCGGGTTGTCCACGAGGTAGGGGGTGCCCCCCTAGGGCGCACGCTCCACCCTCGTGGGCAGCCCGGGACTCTTCCCGCCCGACTATTGCACTCTTGGGGCTTCTTTTGGTCCATAAAAATTCGTCAAAATTGCCACGTCAATTGGACTCCGTTTGGTATTCCTTTTCTGTAAAACTCAAAAACAAGGAAAAAAACAGAAACTGGCACTGGGCTCTAGGTTAATAGGTTAGTCCCAAAAATCGTATAAAATAGCATATAAATGCATATAAAACATCATAGATGGATAATATAATAGCATGGAGCAATAAAAAATTATATATATGTTGGAGACGTATCAGAAGCCTTCGGTGACCCCTTCAGCCTCGGTGGGTGTCGGGATAATTTCCAGGGTTGTTGGAGTGCCGTGTCTAGTACCGACTTTGCGTAACGAGCGTCTGCCCAAAGATTTTAAGGGTCCTCCCAAGGTGCCTGAGGGAGTCCCGGATTAGGGGTGTTCGTATGACCGGACTAATACCTTTGGCCGGACTCCTGGACTATGAAGATACAAGATTGAAGACTTCGTCCCGCGTCCGGATGGGACTTTCCTTGGCGTGGAAGGCAAGCTTGGCGATACGGATATGTAGATCTCCTCCCATTGTAACCGACTCTGTGTAACCCTAGCCCTCTCCGGTGTCTATATAAACCGAAGGGTTTTAGTCCGTAGGATGAACACCAATCATACCATAGGCTAGCTTCTAGGGTTTAGCCTCTCTGATCTCGTGGTAGATCTACTCTTGTACTACCCATATCATCAATATTAATCAAGCAGGAGTAGGGTTTTACCTCCATCGAGAGGGCCCGAACCTGGGTAAAAACATCGTGTCCCTTGTCTCATGTTACCATCCGCCTAGACGCACAGTTCGGGACCCCCTACCTGAGTTCCACCGGTTTTGACACCGACATTGGTGCTTTCATTGAGAGTTCCTCCGTGTCGTCATCTTTAGGCCCGATGTCTCCTCCGATCATCAACAATGACGTGGTCCAGGGCTCGTCTTTTCGCCCCGGACAGATCTTCGTATTCGGCGACTTTGCACTGCAGGCCAATTCGCTTCGCCATCTAGAGCAGATCGAAAGCTACACCCCTGGCCATCAGGTCAGTTTTGGAAGTTTGAACTACACGGCTGACGTCCACGGAGACTTGATCTTTGACGGGTTCGAGCCATAGCCGAGTGCGCCGCACTATCACGATGGGCATGATCTAGCTCTGCCGCCGAACAGTGCCCAGGAGGCCGCCCCAGTGTCCGCTCCGACCCTTAGCTCGGAGCCGACTGCGCCAATCGAGGACGGGTGGCTGGACACCGCCTCGGGGGCTGCAATCTATACGGCGATCGAGCCGAACACCAGCCTTGTCCTTTGCGAAGCTCGTGACTCCAAGGTGCCGGACTCCTTTTCGGACTCCGAACCTTCCGCGCCCCTGCCAATCGAACCCGATTGGGCTCCGATCATGGAGTTCGCCGCCGCGGACATCTTTCAGCACTCGCCCTTTGGCGACATTCTGAATTCACTAAAGTCTCTCTCTTTATTAGGAGAGCCCTGGCCGGACTATGGTCAGCAAGATTGGGATGCGGACGACAAAGAAATTCAAAGCCCACCCACCACCCACTTCGTAGCCAATGTCGATGATTTAACCGATATGCTCGACTTCGACTCCGAAGACATCGACAGTATGGACGCCGATGCAGGAGACGACCAAGAACTAGCGCCTATAGGGCACTGGAAGGCCACCTCATCATATGACATATACATGGTGGACACCCCAAAAGAAGGGAATGGCGACGGAACAACGGAGGATGACCCCTCCAAGAAGCAGCCTAAGCGCCAGCGTCAGCGGCGCCGCTCTAAATCCCGCCAAAGCAAAAATGGCGGTTCCGGCACGGGAGATAATAACACCCCGGACAGCGCCGAAGACAACCCCCTCTAGCAGGACTTGCTAGCTGACAGATGGACTGAAGTCCTTGCGGCCGAAGAGTATGAACTCGAACGCCCCTCCAAGAGCTACCCAAAGCGCAGGCTGCTACCCCGATTAGAGGAAGCACCTAAACCTACATCACCAGCGCATGACGGGGCCGACCGGCCACCTCGTGGTCGCGACAGAGAGGCCTCTCGGCCATCCACTCAAGCCGCACCCCGACGTCACTCAAAAAATACCAAGGCACGAGGAAATGCGCCAGACCTGCGGGACATATTGGAGGACAAGGCAAGGCAAACAAGATCGATCTACGGATCGCATGGGTGCCCCACAGCACGTGACGATAACCGTCATGTCGGATATGGCAAATACGGCCAGGCCGACCACAGCAGACAAAGCTCATTTGAGCTACGTCGTGATATAGCCCAGTACAGAGGCGCCGCACACCCACTATGTTTCACAGATGAAGTAATGGATCGTCAAATCCCCGAGGGTTTTAAACCCGTAAACATCGAATCATATGATGGCACAACAGATCCTGCGGTATGGATCGAGGACTATCTCCTTCATATCCACATGGCCCACGGTGATGATCTACACGCTATCAAATACCTCCCACTCAAGCTTAAAGGACCAGCTCGGCATTGGCTTAACAGCTTGCCAGCAGAGTCAATTGGTTGCTGTGAGGACCTGGAAGCCGCATTCCTCAACAATTTCCAGGGCACCTATGGGCGACCACTAGACGCCAATGACCTAAGCCACATCATTCAGCAGCCAGATGAATCGGCCAGAAAATTCTGGACACGGTTCCTAACCAAGAAAAATCAAATAGTCGACTGTCCGGACGCAGAGGCCCTCGCAGCCTTCAAACATAACATGGCGCCTCCGCACTCCGCTTGCCGGCCATACACAACCTTCGGCTTGACATTGAAGGTCTTCAGCCATAAGCCGAAGTGGGGCTTGATGCGGAGGAAAACCTCGCACACGATGATAAATGTCGAGATGTTGAGGATGAAGTTCGGGGCCAGATCGTGGAAATCCAGGCCGTAGTACAACATGAGCCCCTGGACAAATGGGTGGAGTGGGAAGCCCAGTCCATGAAGGAAATGGGGGAGGAACACCACCCTCTCATGGGGCCTGGGGGTGGGGATGAGCTGCCCCTTGTTGGGAAGCCGGTGCGCAATGTCTTTCGACAAGTATCCGGCTTTCCTCAACTTTTTGATGTGCCCTTCCATGATGGAGGAGGCCATCCACCTGCCTCCCGCTTCGGACATCGCTGGAGGAGGTTGAGGTGGGAAGTGCGGACTTGGGCGCTGGAGCTCGAGTGCGCGGAGATGGATAAGCAAAGGAGGAAGAATGCGTAGATGGAAAAGGTGGATCCTTATCCCCTTATATGGGCGGACGAGACTATGTGCCCCCACCAGCCTGGTAAAACTCGCTTATCTCCCAAGCGTCGTGATTAATGGCACGGTTGGGTTACCCACGCCCGTATTGATGAGAATCCCGGAATAAGGGGACACGATCTCTGCTTTGACAAGACGTGCCAAAGAAACCGCCTTGCTAAACGCGCTGAGGTGGGACAGTAAAATGATTCGAATGAAGGCTTGGCCGTGGCATGATGTCATGCTGCGGAATACGTCAGTAGATTAGATTTATACAAATATTATTCTCTCTACGGTGGTATGTGGAACTTATTTTGCAGAGCCGGACATTATCCTTGTGTTCAAAATCTTCTATGAAGTATTCGGAGGAGGAACCCGCCTTGCAATGCCGAAGACAATCTGCGTGCCGGACTCTCGTCATTGAAGCCTGGTTCAGGGGCTACTGAGGGAGTCCCGGATTAGGGGGTGTCCGGATGACCGGACTAATACCTTTGGCCGGACTCCTGGACTATGAAGATACAAGATTGAAGACTTCGTCCCGTGTCCGGATGGAACTTTCCTTGGCGTGGAAGGCAAGCTTGGCGATACAGATATGTAGATCTCCTCCCATTGTAATCGACTCTCTGTAATCCTAGCCCTCTTCGGTGTTTATATAAACCGGAGGGTTTTAGTCCGTAGGACGAACAACAATCATACCATAGGCTATCTTCTAGGGTTTAGCCTCTCTGATCTCGTGGTAGATCTACTCTTGTACTACCCATATCATCAGTATTAATCAAGCAGGAGTAGGGTTTTACCTCCATCGAGAGGGCCCGAACCTGGGTAAAAACATCGTGTCCCTTGTCTCCTGTTACCATCCGCCTAGACGCACAGTTCGGGACCCCCTATCCGAGATCCGCCGGTTTTGACACCGACAGTGCCCAATTATGCAGCTGGTCTTCCTCTGAAGCTTAGATTGAGAGTTATGAGTTAGCCATGGAAATATTGGATGTCAATGATGCCGTCTGTGCCAAATAATTTACTATGATGTTGGAAGGGCTGGCTCATACGTGGTTAAAAGGCCTACCTCCTAATTCTACCAGTTCATGGGCGGAGTTGAAGGCGCGTTTTACCAAAAAATTTCAAGGGACATGCAAGCATCCCCTGACGATTGTTGATTTGGATCAATGTGTGTAGCCTGAGGATGAGTCGGCCCACCATTGGGTCCGGCAGGTCTCCACTATTATTCACTCGTCTGATAATATCATGACGGCTCAGGCGGTTCTGATTTTAAAGAAGAACTATCACTTTGTGCCCCTCAAGCAAAAGCTCGGGCGGCTCGAGCGCACTTGCCAGGACATGGGTGAACTCATGGCGACTCTCATTAAATATGTAGACTCTCATAGTATAAAGGACCCTAGTTTTTATGATGATAAATCCAACAAAGGCAAAAAGAACGGCGGTGTTAAGGGTCAGCCACAGAATGTGGCAGGGAATAATGGCAATAATGAAGGTAATGGTGGTAAGTGAAGAAACCATGATGGCGGGTCAGATCTAGTGGTAACACCAACACTGTGTATAAAAACCAGCGTCCTCCGGCGGCTCTGTCGATGCGTCACAGCGAACGGTGCGAGTGGGAAGTAAAGTAGCGAGAAACCGCCGCGGTCGAGAGTCAATGTGGTGGGTTGGGAACATCAAATTAGTCTCGTGAAATGTTTAATGAAATATGTTTTCGTACTATGTGTATTTCGTGTTGTAGATCTTAACATATTTTTCTATGGGTTGGTCAACCTTAAATAAGTTTGACTTGGTACAAATTGAGAACTTCAATTATTTTAAAATAGAGGGAGTATTGGTTTAGCCTATTTTATTATACTTCCGCTTATGTTACCACTTGTTTGGGAAGATATCGTGTGATAGCATGCCACAGAAAAACAATCAAAATTTGCATGTTTCAAGAAAATTGAATTTGTTTTCAATGTTCAGACATATATATCTACTATCAATAAAAAATCAAATCCAAATTCAAAATCTATTTGAAGAAACAAAAAAGAAAAATCCACTCAATTCATATTTATAGTTTAGAGTTGATTTTTCTAGAGATTGTAGACATATGTCTTGGGAACATTTACACTTTTTTTGAAACAATAAAATTTCATTTTTAAAACATGCATTGTATCGTGTGATGGTTGGTATCATCTAAATGTAACACCTTCTCACCACATTTTTACCACCAATGGAGTTCACTTGCACCTATGCATAGTTTCATTTAGCTGGCAAAGTAGAATCCATATTGTTTTAGTTGCTTAATTATTCAAGACTGAGAGAAACCTCTTGATTACTTAATGATAATTAACTTATTGCCTCCTTGCTACAAACACAAGGGCCAATTTACATAGACACATGACTCATTATCCTATTTGAACTTGTTTATTCTGAAGAGATACATGAATGGACAAAATGATGAAAAGTCCCAGCTAACAAATGCGAGAGCCAAATTCAAGGACAAACCATCTCATACAATCTAGAGTTCCCTATTGTTTGCCAAAAATAAAAAAGGGTTGCCCTATTAGATCGGAAACCGCTGGGCAATATGACTATGCAATCCTCTATCAAGATATTTGTTAGCCTGGTACATAGTAAATAATTCATTGAGTATTTAAAAACACCATAGATAAACACATATAGTACATCCAAATGATATAGATTGCTTCCATTAATGAATGTGGTTTTCTCAACAACAAAATAGTTCTTTGCTTCTATTTAGGTAATGTTCAGTCCAATGAAATATCTCAGACCAACTATAAAAATAATATAATTTCAGAATAAATTGAGGTTCTAATTTAGCAACATTACATTTGTAATGATGAATGCTTAAATTGTATAATAATGCATTTTAGCTGAAATACATGTGGTTAATACATTAGGTACAATAATAAGAATTCTTAATGTTGTATTGCTAAATGTTATATCACTGAAAAAATTGTGTGTATTTAGTGTTATATATATATAAGTGAAAATGTTTAATTATAAAAACAAGCGTCACCAATGCCACAACGCACAATTTTGAAATGTGAGTGACATTGCACAGTCGTGCCCCCTCACCATCACCCATCTTCACCATGGTCTAGATCGAAGGCGGCCCAACAGAATTCTAGGCTCCTCAATCGATCCGTTAGTATGAATGTCAAGTAAGTAGCGAGAAAATGATACGATCGGGAGTAAATGTGGAAGTGGGACTTGGGATCGGATATTGATGCGTTGGTGACGTTTGGAAGGAGCGCGTGTGGCTTCGTGCATGGAGAGACAACGAACATGTGGTATCTTCTCTGCTCCCAGGTGGACGTGTTTTTACCAAGGGAAATGCTTGCGTGCAAATAAAATAAGAATATAAAATCATGTATGTAGATATATTTAAAAATCTATCCGCACAAGTGGTGTTCATGAACTCAATAATCATGTGTTTTGGCCCATGGGGAATTTTCATATCAGACAGTGGTGTTGATGGGTCTCTGCACCAAATGTCAATTAAATCCAAGAGTAGTTTAAGGTGAAGTAGCAGAGGAATTGCATATTTCTTGGTAGCAACATCATGTTGAGCTATATCTCTAATGATTTCAGCTAGTGTGTGTCAGAGCCTTCTGAGGCTCCACCAGTTTCTTCAGGCTGGGAAGAGGACCACTATCAGCAGGAGACTTGGTGTTCTACCTCTCCGATACTTGCAGAAACTGCAGTGTATTTCCAAAAGCAAATGAGATGTCGGTAGTGCGCTGACAGGTAGTAGGTGCAGGCATTGAAGATTTTGGCACCAAAGGTTTTGGTGCATCAGTTGTTTGCCTTGAAGAGCTTGCTTCACTAGGCTTATGCTTCGAGGCCTTCTTATTCAGTTGCGACTTCTTTGGAGATAGTGAGCTTGGCCCAGCTTCAGGATACACCATCAGCTTCAGCATCCTTTTCGGCAATTTTTCCTCCACTTGCTCAGATGCTAGTTCCATTTAGTGGGAAATTCGTCATCACGACGAATGCTTTTGAAGTTTGTTCTCACACCTTCTCAGGCGGAGGACTATTTTCGATGCCTAATTCCATCATAGGTTGCTTCACAGCAAAGGCTACCATGTAACACTTGGTAACATAGCGATAATTCAACCATTCTTTCGCCCAATACCTCTTGGAGTTTTTGTTTCACGTTCTTCAGGAGTGCAATAGCCAGCATAAAGTTCATCCAAAATTTCAAACACGGTGAAGAGATCTTTCTTTTTTCCTCCTTTATAAACCTTCTTCTTAGGATTTTGATCGGCCATGTTCTTCAACTGAGGTTTTAGCTCTGATAAATATGAAGAGGTCTAAAGATTTTGCTCTAGTAACATTGCAAATGAATTCGGATTGTGATAACCGTTTGATTCGGCTGTAGACATTTTCAAAGGCTTGAATGTCACCTAGAGGGGGGGGGTGAATATGCGGTTCAAAAACAATTACGTTTCTGGCTTGAAAAGACACGGAATAAAACTAGCATTTAATTTATCAAGCAAAAAACCCAAATAAGGTAGGCTTAATGATACATCTCCAACATATCTATATTTTTTTATTATTCCATGCTATTATATTATCCATCTTAATATGCTATAATATATCATTTTTGGGGCTAACTTATTAACCTCGTGCCTAGTGCCAGTTTCTGTTTTTTCTTGTTTTTGACTTTTATAGAAAAGGAATATCAAACGGAGTCCAAACAGAATAAAACTTTTGATTTTTCTTGGACCAGAAGAAACCTACGAAACTTGGAGAGGAGGTAAGAAGACCCACAAGGCGGCCACAAGCCGTAGGGGCGCGCTCCGGGGGGGCAGGGCTTGTGGGCCCCTCGTGTCTCTTCCAACCCTAATCTCTCTACTACAAATCCTCAAATATCCCCCCTACACGAGAATGAGAGCCAAAAATAATAATTCCGCCACCGCAAGCCTCTGACTTCGTGAGATCCCATCTTCGGGCCTTTTCTGGTACTCTGCCGGAGGGGGATTCGATCACGAAGGGCCTCTACATCAACCTTGCTGCCCTTCCGATGATGTGTGAGTAGTTTACCACAGACCAACGGGTCCATAGCTAGTAGCTAGATGGTTTTTTCTCTCTCTTTGATCTTCAATACAGTGTTCTCCTCGATGTTCTTAGAGATCTATTCGATGTAATCTTCCTTTGCAGTGTGTTTGTTGATATCCCATGAATTGTGGATTTCTGATCAGATTATCTATGAATATTATTTGAGTCTTCTCTGAATTCTTATATGCCTGATTAAGATAGCTTTGTATTAATCTTCGATCTATCGATTTGGTTTGGCCAACTAGATTGGTTTTTCTTGTAATGGGAGAAGTGCTTTGTGATGGGTTCAATCTTGCAGTCTCCTCTCCCAGTGACAGAAGGGGCAGCGAGGCATGTATAGCATTGTTGCCATTAAGGATAAAAAGATAGGATTTATATCATATTGCTTTAGTTTATCCCTCTACGTCAGGTCATCTTGCTTAAGGCGTTACTCTGTTCTTATGAACTTAGTACTCTAGATGCAGGCAGGAGCCGGTCGATGTGTGGAGTAATCGTTTTGGTCTACTTGTCACAGACGTGATGCCTATATTCATGATCATTGCCTTGGATATCATCATAACTTTGCGCTTTTCTATCGCTCAAAGTAATTTGTTCAAAACTATGCCCCCCGGATCTACTTTTATCATATTATTTTCAGATCTATAAAATAAAAAATACAAAAATACCACGCTGAGTTTTATTTAATTTTATTTGTTTTATACCTCTCTAGTAGATCTCACTCTTGCAAGTGACCGTGAAGGGATTAACAACCCTTTTTTCGTGTTGTGTGCAAGTGTTTGTTAATTTGTGAAGGTGCATATATTGGGGACTTGCTTGTGCCTCCTACTGAATTGATACCTTGGTGCACTCCTCCGGGAGCGGCTCACGGCCGGGTGCACTCCTCCGGAAGCGGCTCACAGCCATATCCTACCCCATTGCACCCAGATGACACCCCAGACGACGGATCCAGACTGGTCAGAGTCAAATTCGCTACCCCCACTTCCCAATGTCGGAGATTGTCGGATGAGAGCTTGGGGCGGAGTGGATTGGATGGGATTGAAGTGGACTAATTAGGATTTGGTCCGATGCGCGAATGGAGACGAATATATATGTGGTCGATGGGCTAGCGCAGGCTGCCTCTGACGTGGCGGACACGCCCGGTCGTGCTCGGGTCATCCCAGATTTTGGCTAAGTACGAGGGGTGTCGATCAGCCAACCCAGGTGTTCGAGGCCGGTTTGAGGCACATCTCTGGGTTGTTTTTTTTATTATTTTATTTTGACTGGTCACTGTCAACTGCCCCGACGTTTAACGAGGTTTGAGACCCCACGGGTGTAGATGCTTTAGGTAGGGCAGAAATCCGACCATTAACCATGGGTTCATTATATTGCTTTTTTTTAGGTGACATTATATTGCATTTGTACAACACTTGGACAATCAAGGTTTTTTCAAAGTGAACTTGGGCAAGTTGAAGTCGAAGACCAGGATGCGGCAGTCAAGGAGAGGCTTGTAGCACTCAGATTTCGACGTATTTTCTTGCCAGCAGAAGAGATTTTCCCGTGGCAACCGAAAAGAGTTGCCAAACATTTCGACGTAGCACTAGCACTACTCCACGTCGCACTGCCATGCGGGGCCCATCCGTCCGGGTCCCCGGAGATATCGCGAGGCGTATGGCGACCGCGCACGTGGCGCGGGCCTCATCCACGCACCCGCTACCGCACGTGCCCCGCTCCACGCCGCCGCCCCGCGCGCCGTCCGATCCTCAGGCCTCGCCACGCCCCGCCTGTCCGATCCCCCCATGCCGGTTTGAAATCATAGATGGCAGACACACTATCATCATTAATCGGGATTTTTATAGGAGTATAGATAAATAACTTATTGCCTCATCATTACAAACATAAGGGCCAATTTACACAGACACATGACCTGTCTCGTATTTGAATATATTCTAAAGAGATACATGAATGAACAAAATGACGAGAAGTGTCAGCTAACAAAGGCGACAGCCAAATTCGAGGACAAACCACCTCATACAATCTAGAGTCCCCTATTGGCCAAAAAGGAAAAAGGGATATCCTATTAGGTCGGAAACCGCTGGGCAATATGATCATGCAATCCTCAATTAGGATATTTGTTAGCCTTGTACATAGTAAATAATTCATTGTGTATTTAAAAATACCGAATATAAACACATTCTAGTACATCCAAGTGCTACAGATTGTTTCCATTAATGAATGTGGTTTTCTCAACAAAAATAGTTGTTTGATTCTATTAGGTAATCGGTCCAATTGAATATCTCAGACCAACTACTAAAAATAATATAATTTCAGAATAAATTTATGTTCTAATTTAGCAACATTGCATTTGTAATGATGAATGCTTGAATTGTATCACAATGCATTTTAGCTAAAATGCACGTCGTTAATGCGTTAGATACATTAAAAAATTCTTAAAGTTGTACTGCTAAATGTTGCATCACTGAAAAAATTGTGTAGATTTAGTGGAATATATATAAATAAGTGAAAAAATTTAGTATAAAAACAAGGGTCACCAATTTCATAAAATGCAATTATGAAATATGAGAGTCATTGCAGCTGAGACAGAACAAAGTCAACCTTACTAAGGTTCATGGAATTGTAGATAGTTTTTTTGGGGTCGATGGAAAATGTACCTTTGATGAAGAGAACTCTTAGAAAATTGTGTGGCAAAAAACTATGGAGGTGTTTGCAGAACTTGGTTCAAAGGATCCGCAATTTACATATCGTGTTTAAGCTGATAAAGAAGGCAGGATCAGCGCACTGATGTGGACGAGTGGGACAGTACATTGCAATACACCTTTCTTTTATATTGTGACGTTTGATAAGATTTACCGGACAAATCTATATGACATATGGCTTTTTGGTTATTTGTTGGGATGAACAATCATTTCCATAGCATAATCTTGGCAGGCAAATTGGGCCGTGATGAGAAGATTGAAAGCTTTGAGTGGGTTTTTGCCAAGTTCATTAGGATGATGGGTGGTATACCACCAAAAACAATTCTATAAGGTTTGTTTCTGTACTAAAACACTTTACTTAATTTATATGTGCTGAAACTGATTTTTTTGGTTTCGAATGATTTGTGCAGGCCCGAATCATGCAATGAAGGTTGCCATAAAAATGGTCGCCGCCGAAACAACTGCAACAAAGCAGCAAAGCTTAACTAAATAACAAGTGATTGATACATGGTTGATGTAATCTGTAGCTCATGGTGAAAGAGGATATTTTCAGTTATGTTGTATTAAATTTTTCTAGCAGGTATGTGAACTGTGAGCCAGTGGATGTTTAGATTGGTAGCCCAGACTATATTATTGCAAACTTGATAGAATGCAGCTTACTGAATAAACCTAGTCCGTTGTACAGTGTAATATGAAACTGTGTTTTCCATGCGTGTGTGTGATCGATGATTCATTTAGCTGCTCTGAATTTTGCTTGTGTGATGCGTGCTCTGAATTTGTATGGAAATAGAATATGAGGTTTCTGCTTGCTGTATGGTCCAGAACATTAATGGTGCTTTCATTAACAACAACCACTAAGACAGGTGCACGCATGTAGTATCTGGTGATGTTCACAGAGTACTTAGGTGGACGGATACATAAGTTGTAGCTGACGTACCCCTGCATTTTGCATATTCAACGTGCAAAACCTTTTTTTTTCTTTTTTATTAAGGGAAACCTCTTGTTGCGTTGACAAGGCGTACCAGAGAAGATTGGTCGCTCCTACGGTACGGCACAATAATTGGGCTAGGATGACGAAGTTAGTCCAGAATGTCGTGGACGATGGCCCATATCGTGTCCTCCTGTCCGAGCCACACGGGACCTGACTTGAGAGAGCAACTAGTTAACGAGCGCTTGTTCAGGAGCCTCGCAACGATCAGCGTTATTTGTCGCGGTCTCAACCATTCGTCACGTGTTATTTAGAGTTTTCAGCTTTTTCGCAGATTTTTTCGGGTTTTTTCGACGTTTTGGTTCTCCACCGGTCTTTGTTTGCTTTTCGATAAAAAATATATGCAAAAGAATGCGTCTTTTTTCTTTCGCGAGAGTCATGGTTTTGCTTTTATGAGAGGCACGGTTTTGCTTTCGCGAGAGTTACGGACGTGCCTCTCGGAAACGGGAACAAAATGTGTTTTCTGTTTTTTCTTTCTTTCGCGATAGTCACGGTTTTGCTTCCGCAAGAGGCACGGTTGTGCTTTCACGAGAATCACGACCGTGCTTCTTGGAAACGAAAAAAACATGTTTTTTATTTATTTTTCTTTCGTGAGAGTCATGATTTTGCTTCCACGAGAGGCACGGTTGTGCTTTCGTGAGTGTCACGGCCGTGCATCCTCGAAAACAAAAAAAAATGTGTTTTTCTCTTTCTTTTCCTTCCGCGAGAGTCACGGTTTTGCTTCACGCGAGAGGCATGGTTGTGATTTCGTGAGAGGCATGGGCGTGCCTCTTTCGGAAAGGGAAAAAACCCGTGCTCCCGGTTCGGTTTTTCGTCCGGTTTTTTTCATGAAAAAAATATATGTGTTACTAATAGTAAACCAATTTTATTTGGAGTTTGCTTTCAGCTGAACATGTTATAACTACAAATGAGGTGAGGCTTGATTAGGTGGCTTTGCAAGAACTAGTTCGTCAAAATCTATCAACATGGGATCTAGTTTTGAAGATCTCGACGCGGGAAATCCAACGGTGAAAACGGTTCAAGATTTGGACACACGGTTTAAGAGATAAAACATTTTCAATAAACGGATTTATAAAAAAAGAGAAAACTCCCAGGTTGCGACAAGTGGCGTGTTGCTTGCGACAAGTGACGCACATGCAGCACGCCACTTGTCGCAACCTAGGAGGTTTGAGTGATGTTTGCAATGAATACTCCTCAACTAGTGATTTCGCTGACTTGACGACATAATGTTTCTTGGTTCACAGTTGTGGGCCATGGATATAATACAATAACACATTAATTATACCTAGCCCTATATGTGATGTGTTAGGCATCTCGGAGTTAGACAACGGCAATGATACCGAGCTCACGGGTCATACCTATAATCCCATATTCGATCGGTTCGTGGACATGCTGACTAGGGATAAGTACAACATGTGGAGGTTTCGATCTAGGCTACTCTTCATCCGCGGCGGTTGATGTTCTATTACGCTGGTCCTATATGGCTTAGCATGATGACTTCTCGACTGACTACTATAAAAAGTTTTGCCCGGCTTTAGTGAGGGATGGGCAATGACGGCGGCGCGCCTTCGGCTCGTTTCAGTGCTTATAGTCGTCGTTAGGTGGTCTACATATCTGGATGTAAATTTTATTATTTCTTATGTTCATTGTACTACCATAATTGAAGATCAATAGATTGAACGTTTTCTCTAAAAAAAATACGGCAGAAATCCAACCATTGACCATGGGCTCATCATATTGCATTGGTACAGCACTTGCACAATCAGAGTTTTTCAAGGTGAACTTGGGCAAGTTGAAGTCGAAGACCAGGATGCAGCAGTCAAGGAGAGGCTTGTGGCGCTCAGATTTCGACGTATTTTCCCGGCAGCGGGAGAGATTTCCCGTGGCAATCCAAAAGAGATGCCAAACATTTCGACGTATCACCAGTAGTACTCCACGTCGCACTGCCATGCGGGGCCCATCCGTCCGGGTCCCGGGAGATATCGCGAGGCGTATGGCGACCGCGCACGTGGCGCGCGCCTCATCCACGCACCCCCTCCCGCGCGCGCCCGGCTCCACGCCGCCGCCCCGCGCGCCGTCCGATCTTTGCGTCTCGCGACCTCCCGCCCGTCCGATCGCCCCGCGCCGGCTCGTGGCCGCCGTTGCTCGGCCAACCGCCGACGTACGTGTCCCGCCTCCGCATATATGGAAGGGGACGGCCGGCAGCAGAGCAGAGCACCGCATCGCACTGCTTCCACACGATCGGACTGAGCCGAGAGATTCTGGACTGTTCCACACGATCCATGACGTCCACGGTGACCACGCCCACGCCCAGCCGCCCGCTCCCGGCGGGGCCCCAGCGGCGCCGGTACAGGCCCACGGTGCTCGCCATCGCCGGCGGTAGCAAGCCGCCGCGCCGCCGGGCGCCCGCCGCCGCCACCAGCTGCGCGGCGCTCGCGGCGCCCGAGAAGCAGAGCACGGCGCCCTCCAAGCTCCCTGCTCCGTCGCCGGCGCCCGAGGGCACGGACTACGACGAGGTGGCCGCCACGCTGGAGACGCTGTACAAGCTGAGCCCCGTCATCGTGGAGGAGGACGGGAAGAGGAGCAAGAAGCAGGCGGCGACCAAGAAGAAGAGGAAGCAGGGGAGGGCGAAATCGGGAGCAGCGACGACGACGGCGGCGACGCCGAGGAGGACAGTGGTGGTGAGGAGCCAGCGGCGGCGCCGGATGGACCTGGGGAAGCGGGTGGAGATGCGGGATCTGGCCGCCGGCAAGGAGGACGAACACCGGGACGGGGAGCGCGCGTTCGAGGAGGCGCTGCTGCGGGAGCACGCCGTGTCGACGGACATGGGCAGCCTGGACTGGAGGTGGATGAAGATCCCGCCGGTGCTCTCCGCCCCGCAGAGCGCCCGCCTCTTCAAGATCATGCAGCCCATGAAGGTAATCAACCACGGATCAATTTAACTCTCTTCTTGAATCTTGATTCGATCGAGGAGGAGGAATCGGTAGCTGATCCAAGAACTCGCTAGCTGTATTTAGGTGCTAAACTGAATAACTGATGCACTTTTCAGGCCATTTTGGAGGTGCAAGAGAACCTGCGGAACGAGCTGCAGAGCGAGCCGACGGACGTGGAGGTCGCCGAGGCCATGAACATGCCGGTGCAGCGGCTACGGCGGCTCCGCGACGTGGGCCGGGCGGCGAGGAACAAGCTCATCAAGGTAAGCAACAACACTGACATTGATCTTTCTGTATTCTGAAAAATAGATATGATCCAACTGAAATTTGGGATGAGTGGCTGATGATGATGGGATGGGTACTTGTATAGCACAACCTACGGCTGGTCCTGTACGCGATCAACAAGTACTACCCGGACATGACCGGCGACGAGAGGTTCGCGGACCTGTGCCAGGCCGGCGCCAACGGGCTCATCACGGCCATCGACCGCTTCGAGCCCAAGCGCGGCTTCCGCATCTCCACCTACGCGCTCTTCTGGATCCGCCACTCCGTCGTCCGCGCCATGACGCTCTCCAGCTTCACCCGCTTTCCGTTCGCCATGGAATCGGTAATGCCTGCCGAGCTTGCCCAGCCGGTTCAGTCCGTCTTCAGTGCTCTGCACATTCTGCTTGTGTTTGTCAGAGACAGAAATGCTGGCATGTTGTACTATAAATTTTATCGCGCAGGAGAGGCAGGAGATCAACAGGGCGAGGGAGGAGCTGTCGTTCGAGCTCGGGAGGGCGCCGACGGACGAGGAGACGATGAAGAAAGTGGGGCTGTCGCCGGCGAGGTACCGCGACGTGGTGCGGATGACGAGGCCCACCTACTCGCTGCACTCGCGGAACCGTGTCACGCAGGAGGAGCTCATCAAGGAGGTCACCGACGTGGACGCCATCGGGGTCGACACCCACAAGCACAACCGCCTCCTCCGCCTCGCCATTGACGACCTCGTAAGCACATACAACAACATCAACATCAAGAGATTCATCTGTTTGGTTTCTTGATTTTGATTGATGATCATGTGGTGGATGGTGCAGCTGGATTCGCTGAAGCCCAAGGAGAGCGTGGTGATCAGGCAGAGGTTCGGGCTAGACGGCAGGGGGAGGCGCACGCTGAGCGAGATCGCCGGCAACCTGAGGATCTCGAGGGAGATGGTGCGCAAGTACGAGCTCAAGGCGCTGATGAAGCTCAAGCACCCCACCCGGGTCGACTACCTGCGAAGATACATGTGAAATTATCTGTATATATCTCGGTCGCGCACATACATACCGGTTCTCTAATTTGATTATGCTGCATATACTTACATTGCAAGATGGCATAGACTCATCATTGATTCCGTATTTCGGACATGTATATAAGTCTGTATATACGAGTGAGATTGTATATATAATATTTGATTTAGACCTCGCGCTGATGTAATTCATAGCACGCAGAAAAGAAAATGGTCTCTGGTTTATTAGAAGAATATATAATGCATTACCTATTTGCAGGATGGGCTGAGTTTAAAGTTCAGAATAGGACTTGAATACACCTCCTCAACTTATAAACCATTTTCAATGAAGCTATGCAAAACCAGTTGATAAACACTGTCATGATCCTTCATGCATGGGAAAGACAATGGCAGCACATAAAGAACCCACTCCTCCATTTTGCATCCTACACTGGTTTGAAAGTGAAATCTAACAAGTCTATTGTGGTGCTAATTAAAAGTCTTTAGTCCTTTTCACAAAAAAAATTGTCTTTAATCCGCAAAAAAAAAGTCTTTGATCACGGAATGCAAACCCTTGCTTAATCTTTTGGATGTATGTTGGGCTCCTTCCCTTTTACCTATCTAGGACTTCCCCACTCAACAATGTAAAGCCAAAGACATAAGAATTTGTCCTTTGTCCTGCTTGGCTAATTTCACCCCATAAAGACTTACTGGATGATCAACCTTCTTATCATGTGGGGTGAAATTACAGCTTGTGAAATCAGTGTTATGCAGTTTACCCATTTACTACACGTACACTCTGTCCCTACCACTTTCAGTTTCTTAGAAGATTAATAAATACTTAAGGCACTGCTTTTGAAGAAAATATGACATGGAGGATAGAGGGACTGTTCTCTTCTCTTGGGACAAGTGTGCAACCCAAAAGGTCAAGGTGGTCTTGCAGTTCCTCACATTGCACTTCATAGCAAAACTACAAATTATTTAATAGATATATGTGCTGCCTTGGGTCAAGCTCAT
>NC_057795.1:683018910-683047921 GCF_018294505.1 Triticum aestivum | reverse complement strand
TAGTGAAAAATCTCCGATTAAGCTTATTCCTAACTAGAAAGGTATGCCACTTGCACTCTCACTCCTTCAAAGATAAATACATTAAACTTTACTCCTTCTCTGGCAGAAGCAACATCACCCTCTAGAATTTCATGCAGCACCCAATCACAAAGATCACTTGATTTGCCACTCCCATTTCAAGCTTTTTAGTAGCCGCATATGCTTCAAAATGACATAAATCAATCTCACTAATTAAAAACATAAATGTGTTTGCCCTTAGAAATATGTTGATTGCTCTACTATTCAAATGTACAAAGTTTTAAGGGGCCCTGATTCTGCTCATATCATTTTTAAATTGCTCTAGATCTCTCTAGTGAAACAAGATAAATGGGTTTTCCCTTAGGGAATATGTTGATTGCTCTGCTATTCAGATGTACGAAGTAATAAGGGGGGTATGATTCTACTCATATAATTTCTAAATTGCTCTGGAAAACTTCATGTGTGCTCCAACACAAGATTCTCTTTTGGCTCATCCTGCATAGTAGGCTCAACACAAGGAACCTACTTCACATAAAGAACATTCAAATGAGCTCTTACAAATATTCTATCTGTTCTGACCAAATTGAAGAAACTCTACTTCACCTCTTTTGGGAATGCCCTTTTGCTACGCAATGCTAGCATTCTTTGGTTCCAAACAAAAGAAGAGGATCTCCTTTTTAATGAGGTGCTTCTTACAATTGATTTGATCTCCAAGGATATTGGTACGGGTAAATGCAAAAAAAGACAAAATCCTTATAAACTTCCGTATCCATTTGCAAAGATGGAAGCAAACCTCTTGGTGCCCCTCAAGATTGTATCATATAGATCAAAGCAAAGTAAAGCAGACTTCCTCACCTCTTGGATCAACAACAAGCTTTCATGGATTTTCTTTGAAATGCATTCTTATTTTGGTCCAGAATAGTTGGACCTTGAAGTTAGAAGCTTTACTTTCAAATCCACTTTAATACTCTCATGTTAGCAAAAACTGGAACTGGATAGCCTGTCTATTTATTTTTTGTAATTGTAAAATCATATACATATTTTTAATATAATTGAAAATATCGTAGATTTTTTTGTATGACCACGTCTTTAAACAAACTTATATAATTGTTTTCCTTTGACTCTATCCAAACCACACTTGTCTTGCATGACATGACACTTACTTTATCATAATGTCCACACAAAAAGTGTCCATGATGCCTTGTCTAAATTGAATCGGTCGGACAAGCATGAGCGGGCTGTTAAGGTATTGAGAGGAACACCAAAAATGAGACAAAGTAATAATGGGTAGGAAAAAGGGGAAAAAAAGGTGAAAATTACATTTTGGAAATTACCAAAAAAAGAGAAACCGTAAAAAAGGTTAAGTTGTTAGTTTTACCTCTTGATTTCTCTTTTTTGGACAATTAGTTCTCTTTTATTTTACAAGCTCGGTTGAGTAAGAATTTCATTAGCAAGGATCACAACATGTTGTAAAATTGAAGGACTCTTGTGGAGGAGTCTTTGGCATGGACCATCACATACATCAGCGTCGCACTGCCAAAAGAACCCCCTTGGGTGAATAACATTATCTCAATGGTTTTGCATCAATTATGCTACAATGGAATGACAGTAATGAATTATATGGTATTTGATCCATTTCTGCAACAAACTGATACTTTATTTGATGGGTTAACTAATATGTTTAGCAATACATTGGAATCAACAACAAATAGTCCATTTATGACTATAACATGTAGTTAACCATGAAAATATAGGATGATATAATCCTCTAAAAACATTGAATTTGACACAATTTTAATCTCTTTGCGGCACATTGCAAACAACATAGGTAATAATCTCCTCCCACTTTATTATAAAAATAGCTTATATAATAACATTTTTTGAAAATAGCAACAAAAAATATATATGTGGAACAACAAACCACACGCGAGAGCATATTTTATATGTCCTAGCTTATTTATCGGAGGAGAAAAGAACCACATATCAAGGCTTCATGGAGGATGCGGTCCCATTGGCCATCACGCCACCGAGCCCACAACAATAGATGTCCCTAGGGCAGCAAACTGGGTTGTATCCCATAAGCCTGCCAGCTGCCTGTGCTATCGGTGCTGCAATCATCATGAGCAATAAGACTTGCACAATGAGAAAAACAACAAAGACTTGGAGAGTGCTATTATTTGCCATCACCTAAATTCACATAGAGCAGTAGAATGCACTATGCAATACTACGTTCAGTTGTATGTTTGTGTTAGGTCCAAGCAAATACTCACTTTATATAGATACCATGACATGAAGCTTGTATTTATCCTAATAAATTATATTAAAATAGGAAATTTAATATATTTGGCGAATAGTAAATGCCTCCTAAAAATATATGAAAGTTAATGGGACAATGAACCTAGACACGTTGACTGCATTTTTTTACCACTAATTATGCTATAAAAATGATTCTACAAGATATGATAATAATGGGATGAATTAACCAAGCAAAATCTCTTTTTTAGGGATTATTTTAGGAGAGAAAATAATAAATGTATAAAAATGAAATTAAGACCAGATAAAGCTACATACTAGTAATACATGCTTCCTGGATATGCATACTATATACATGATAAATTCACCAATAGTCAACATATCTTGTAGATATACGTTTCGTAATAGATATATATCACGATATAACTCTTGGATCTTGGCAGGCCATGGAGATATGCACTTAGATCTACAGTTAATACATAAATATATGGTAAAGATATGTATATCATATTCAGATTTGGTACACGATACGCGGGGAGGGGGTAACTCTACGCTCAAGGTTGATCCTCTAATTACTTTCTCTTATCAATCACTAGACAATTCCTCACATGATTGTCTGGTTCAAAGTACATCACTACATATTATGCTTTATGTACTCTTTAAAAATTAGCCAAGTAGGTGCTATCTTGTAACTTTGGAATTTGATCCTAGCATCAAAATTCTGATACGTCTTAAACGTATCTATAATTTGTTTTTGTTTCATGCTATATTCATAGAGCCTTGCTTCGGTACACCTCCCTCACAAACCGTATAAGAGAACTATGTCATTTGACCATAAGGTATACCCACCTTCATGTGTGGCATGTATGAGCTATACGTGGACGTGCACAGCCGATCCGCCAGCCTGTCACACCCCTCCGTCCCGGGCCTAGCCCTTTTCCTTCACTTTTAACCATACAAAATATGTGACAAAAACACTTCCCGCTATTTTCACCTTAGAGCTACTATGAGGAGAAGGGAAAACCCCATAAAATCCATGCAGAATGCCAAACGTAACATGATCAGTAATAGAACTGAGCTTGAGGGCATGGCAATAATGTTCTACAAAAGTCTCTACACGTCAGAAGGTGTTACCAGCATGCATAACGTGTTGGACGCGGTGTCACCTAAGGTGACAACATCTATGAACACATCTTTAAATGTCGCATACACCACCAGTGAGGTAAAAGCAGCCTATTTCAAATGTTTCCTATGAAAGCTCAGGTGTTGGACGGCTACCCGCCACACTTCTTTCAGAAGCATTGGGACATATGTGGAGATGAAGTAACTAAAGCAATATTGTGCATTATGGAAGGCGTAGAGAGTGTAGAGTGCATCAATAATACCTACCTAGTTTTTATCGCAAAGGTTAAAAAAAACCTCTTCTTTAACCCAGTTCCGACCAATCAGCCTATGTAATGTTCTATAAAAGATTGCATCTAAAAACCCCTCTTTTTTAACCCATATATTATTTCTACGTAGAAGTCTGCCTTCGTTCTAGGGATGCTTATTACTGGCAACATCATTATTGCTTATGAGTGCTTGCATTTTATGAAACAAAATAAAGCTCTGAAACATCGTCATTGTGCGCTGAAGTTTGGTAATTGCCTACGGCTGCAAACCAATTGTTATGGCATCAAAAAGGGGTTGGGATACCCCATATCACTATTGTGAAAGAGATAAACATGAGAAGAGTATGATTTGCCAGCTGTGATTTAATGTTCGAAGGCCAAGCTTAGAATCAAGAGGCACATAATATTGTAGAATTTGCTATATTGATTCCTCAGGGTCGCAATGTGTGGCTTCTATCCCCCGATGACCCTCTTTGTATCATGTTGAATATTGTTTAATTTTAATAAAGTTTGGGATCCCTTGAAAAAATTAATAGGTGCAAGATGTAGGATTTGAACTCCCAACCTCCTAGTTTACTTCCACCTACTGTAACAAACTAGGGCAACAAACTTCGGAAATGCAATTCGGCTCCCGGGTCTAGATGCTCCTGCTATCTGGACCACAAGCTTGCCTCGCGATTCCCACACAGCCCAGTATTTAGTCTCGTATTTCCAATTAAAAGGACGTCCACTGGCCCACCTGACAGTTGTACGACGCAGGGACAGGGGGCAGATGCCGCTAGGATACAGATGCATGGTGACGGATCTGTGCCAACCTAGTGACTGAACTGTACCAACGGCTATAAACTTGTTGTGCCTAGTTACTTCTTTTATTATTCTTGTTGTGCATCTTCTCAGTCTAGTTTTTTTCTTTTTTTGGTTTTGTTTGGCCTTTTTCATTGGTTTTATTTTGTTTTTGTTTTTCTTTATTTCCTCACTGTACACACCCTCTCTGACCTGGGCTCAGCCCAATTTTATTTTTTATTTTATTTTTTGCAACCTTCAAAAAACAAGCGCCTTATGTCAGACTCAAACTCACAACATCAGGATTCATTATCACACACGTTAACCACCTGGGATAACTCACCTCCTATGTCTAAGTTCTCATTTTTCCATCTTTTATAGTGCGTCAAATATAACACTAAAACAAAATACTCTGGTTTCCTTTTTCTATCGAGCTATTTTGGCCGTTTTATCTTTGGTTTTAATATTCTTTTACTTTGTTTTCTCTTTCCATTTCTTTTTCCTTTTTTTTATTTTTTCCAGATTTTTCAAATGCATGAATTTTCTGAAATTTTGAAACTTTGCCCAAATTCCTGAACTTTTATCAAATTTGTGATTTTTTAAAACTTTACGATTTTTTTTCAAATTTCATAAAGTTTGTCCGAAAATTTGAAACTTTTTCAATCGTAAAATTATCTTTTTTCTGTTTGTGTTTTTTGGCAGTTTTCCTTTTGAGAACAGATTTTGAAAACATGGACATTTTTTAATCAGCGAACTTTTTTCAAATCCACGAGCGCTTGGCCGGCCCAACAGGCGCCCGATAGGAGCGATGGTGTCGCCTAGTTGGGCGAAGGCCTAAACATTTTTTTTATTTTTCGTTTTTCTTTTTTTTCGTTAACTCATTTTCCCCTTTTCCAAGTTTATTATTCTTTTGAAAGCTGTCCAAACATTTGAAATATTTTCTGGAATAATAAAATATTTATTTAGGTAAGTGTTTTAAATTCATTTTTCCTTCAAGTATTTATTAAATGATTTTAGAAAGCATTTACTATTAAAATTATGATTTTAAATATATTTCTCCTTCAAACCTGACATTCATATCTACCACGGGATGCCCAGCTATTTGCAAAATGTTGGATCATTTCAAGAATGTTTAAAAAACAATAGGTTCAACAGTTTGAGAGCTCATTACTTTTCAATATCCGTCAAATAGCTTCAAAAAAATTCCATGGCCCTTTATGACCAATCGATGGCACCATCCCAATTCGTTTTTGTTTTCGGCAAATTTTGGATTTTCTGGAGTTTTCCCGGTGAAAAAGGCCGACAAATGGCCGGACATGTCGTAACTTGCATATGGTGTAGGAAATCGTTCAAACCTGACATGGATGGATACAATGGGCATGCCCACGTGCTTGCAAATTGGATTCACTTCAAGGATGTCCAAAAAATAGACCATGTTGGACGGAGGGTGTTCGAGTAGGCTAGAATGTTCTGTCTGAGAGCACGTTGTTTCTCGACATCTTTGGAATGGCTCCAATTCTTTTTCATGGCCTTGTATGACCATATAAAGGCACCATGCCAAGTTGTTTGGGTTTTCATTTTTTTTTGCATTTTCTAGAGTTTTCCTTGTAAAAAAGGCCTATAGATGGTTGGACGTGTCGCACCTTGCATACACTGACAGAAAAATTGTTCAAACCATACATGGATACCTACAATGGGCATGCCCACCTGCTTGCAAAAGTTGGAGTTATTTCAAGGATTTTTAAAAATAGACCATGTTGAACGAAGGGTGTTCGGCTAGGTTAGAAGGTTCGATCTGAGAGCATGTTGTTTCTCAACATCCTTAAAATGACCCTAATTTTTTCCATGGTCTTGTGTGACTAATTCAAGGCGTCATGTCATTTTTTGGGTTTTTAATAAGTTTTGCATTTTTCTGAGTTTTTCCGGTGAAAAAAGGCCGATAAATGCCCGGATATGTCGCAACTTGCATACTCTGTCAGAAATTGTTCAAAACCTGTCATGGGTTCCTACCATGAGCATGCCCACCTTCTTGCAAAAAGTTGGGAGCATTTCATGGATATCGAAAAATAAACCATTTGCAAGGATGGTGTTCAGATAGGGTGAGAAGGGTCCATTTGAAAGTTTTTTCCCAACAGCTTCCATGACAAAAGCTTTGCATTTTATGCAGTTCTCTTGATGAAGAGGAGTAGATAAATGGCTGGACGTTTCATAATATGCAAATGGTGTCGAAAGCCGTTCAAATCTGGCATGGGTACCTCATTTGTCCGTGCAAAGCAGCTGCAAGAAGTTGGGATTGCGGATAAATGGCTGGACGTTTCGAAATATGCAAATGGTGTCGAAAGTGGTTCACACCTGGCATGGGTACCTCATTTGTCCGTGCCAAGCAGCTGCAAGAAGTTGGGATCATTTATCCATTGTTGAAAAAATCACCAGCTGAGAGGAGTGTGCTAGACTAGGCTAGACAGTCCATGAGCATGTTATTTTTCATAATTTGAATGCTTCGGTTATTTGCATTTTCTGTCCTTATCAATCAACATGAGTATATTTTTATATCCTAACCATTTCTTGAAATTTGTCAACAATTTTGGAATTTTAAATTCTGTATGAAAATTTTATAGACCTGAACACTTTTTTAAAAATTGTAACAAATTCTCAATAATTGGTGGTGAACATACTTTTAAAATTTTATAAAAAATTTAAATGCAAAACTTTCTTAGATTTTTGTAAAAATCGAAATTGAAACATTTTTTAAATTACAAAAAAATTCATAAAACTGTAAACAACATAAAAAAATCATTCTTAGTATTCCAAACAATATTTCACACTTTTAAACAGGTTTCAAAAAGAATAATAAAGTTCAAGACGAGAAAAATGAATGAACGAAAAAACAGAAACTATTACTGTAGCGAGTAGAGCTAAGGGCCCAAGCGGCCAAGCCCACACAAAGTAGCGTCACATGGGATCCGGCCACGAAGACCCAAACCTGCGTGAACCTTTCGGTCATGCGTGCGCCCAGCCGCCCATAGCGCCCAATACTGTCCCACCCCGCCGAGCTACGAATATGGGGGCACAAACCTTTCCTATATTTTGACGAGTGTCATAATACAAAACAACTCATTTGACGAGTTTGCTCAGTGTAAACTGAACACCCAGCAGAATAAGCCGGTTGACCAAATTATCGGTTACCTGCTTTTGCCTGTTTATTTTGGTTTATTTATATTTTGCTAACTAAAAATTAAAATAAACTGAATGGTAAAACCGAGTTTTCGGTTTCTACCGCCCACCCTGAGATAAAGAAATGTTCACAATTGTAAAAAACTTCATGATTTGAATAAAGTATGACAAAAACTTCATGAAAATGAAAATTGTCATTGATTTGAAAAAAAAATTCTCCAGTTGAACAAAAAATTCACGAAAATTTGGAAAAAGTTTGTGAAATGGAAAGATGTTTATTGATTTGAAAAAAGTTTATGAATTTAATGAACATAGTTCATGAATTTGGAAAAAGTTTGCAAAAATAAAGAAAATTCTTTATTTTTAAAAAAAATCATGGATTAAAAAGTAAGGTCACAGTTTTTGCAAAATTTTACGAATTAAAGAAAAAGTTCACAAATTTAAATGAAAGGAAAAATATACAAATAAAAACAAATAAATAAAAAATAAAAATGAATAAAATCGAAGAAAAAAGGCCAAATAAAAGGAAGAAAAACTAGACCGAGAAGATGCTGAACAAAAAGAATGAAATAAGTAATTAGGCACAACAAGTGAGCTGTCCTAGTTAGTTATTGAAGGAAATATGCCCTATAGGCAATAATAAAGTTATTCTTTATTTTCTTATTTCATGATAAATGTTTATTATTCATGCTAGAATTCTATTAACCGAAAACTTAATACATGTGTGAATACATAGACAAAACATAATGTCCCTAGTATGCTTCTACTTGACTAGCTCATTAATCAAAGATGGTTAAGTTTCCTAACCATAGACATGTGTTGTCATTTGATGAGCGAGATCACATGATTAGAAGAATGATGTGATGACATGACCGATCCGTTAGCTTAGCATTATGATCGTTACAGTTTCATTGCTACTGCTTTCTTCATGACTTATACATGTCCTAATGATGTGATCCCATTCATCAAATGACAACACACACACACACACACACATATATATATATATGGTTAGGAAATTTAACCATCTTTGATTAACGAGCTAGTCAAGTAGAGGCATACTAGGGACACTATGTTTTGTCTATGTATTCACACATGTATTAAGTTTCTGGTTAATTCAATTCTAACATGAATAATAAACATTTATCATGAAATAAGGAAATAAATAATAACTTTATTATTGCCTCTAGGACATATTTCCTTCAGTCTCCCACTTGCACTAGAGTCAATAATCTAGATTACAAAGTAATGATTCTAACACCCATGGAGTTTTGGTGCTGATCATGTTTTGCTCGTGGAAGAGGCTTAGTCAACGGGTCTGCAACATTCAGATCCGTATGTATCTTGCAAATCTCTATGTCCCCTTCCGACACTTGATGACTGATGGAATTGAAGGTCTCTTGATGTGCTTGGTTCTCTTGTGGAATCTGGATTCCTTTGCCAAGGCAATGCACCAATATTGTCACAAAAAAATTTCATTGGACCCGGTGCACTAGGTATGACTGTTGGGGAACGTAGTAATTCCAAAAATTTCCTACGCACACGCAAGATCATGGTGATGACATAGCAACGAGAGGGGAGAGTGTTGTCCACGTACCCTCGTAGACCGTAAGCGGAAGCGTTATGACAACGCGGTTGATGTAGTCGTACGTCTTCACGATCCGACCGATCCAAGTACCGAACGTACGGCACCTCCGTGTTCAGCACACGTTCAGCTCGATGACGTTCCCCGGGCTCCAATCCAGCTAAGCGTCGGGGATGAGTTCCGTCAGCACGACGGCGTGGTGACGATGATGATGTTCTACCGACGTAGGGCTTCGCCTAAACTCCGCGACGATATGACCGAGGTGGAATATGGTGGAGGGGGGCACCGCACACGGCTAAGGAAACGATCCATAGATCAACTTGTGTGTCTATGGGGTGCCCCCCTCCCCCGTATATAAAGGGGGAGAGGAGGAGGGGGCCGGCCTAAGGGGAGGCGCGCCCTAGGAGGGGGAAACCTACTCCAAGTAGGTTTGCCCCCTCCCTTTCCTATTCCAAGAAGGAGGAGAAGGAAGGAGTGGGAGAGGGGGAAGGCAAGGGGGGCGTCGCCCCCCTCCTTGTCCTATTCGGACTCAAGGGGAGGGGGCGCGCCTCTTGCCCTGGCCGGCCCCTCTCTCTCTCCACTAGGGCCCATCGAAGCCCATTACTTCCCGGGGGGGTTCCGGTAACCCTCCGGTACTCCGGTTTTTCTCCGAAAACACCCAGAACACTTCCGGTGTCTGAATATAGTCATCCAATATATCAATCTTTATGTCTCGACCATTTCGAGACTCCTCGTCATGTCCGTGATCACATCCGGGACTCCGAACAACCTTCGGTACATCAAAACTTATAAACTCATAATAAAACTATCATCGTAACGTTAAGCTTGCGGACCCTACGGGTTCATAAGGCGTCGTCTCAACGGATTTTGATGGTGCCCTATTTAACGTGAATGCGGCTGTCTCTAAAGCATAACCCCAAAACGATAGCGGTAAATCAGTAAGAGACATCATAGATCGCACCATATCTAGTAAAGTACGATTACGACGTTCGGACACACCATTTCGTTGTGGTGTTCCGGGTGGCGTGAGTTGTGAAACTATTCCGCATTGTTTCAAGTGTAGACCAAACTCGTAACTCAAATATTCTCCTCCACGATCAGATCGTAGAAACTTTATTTTCTTGTTACGATGATTTTCCACTTCACTCTGAAATTCTTTGAACTTTTCAAATGTTTCAGACTTGTGTTTCATTAAGTAGATATACCCATATCTGCTCAAATCATCTGTGAAGGTGAGAAAATAATGATACCCGCCACGAGCCTCAACATTCATTGGACCACAAACATCAGCATGTATGATCTCCAACAAATCAGTTGCTCGCTCCATAGTTCCGGAGAACGGCGTTTTAGTCATCTTGCCCATGAGGCACGGTTCGCAAGTACCAAGTGATTCATAATCAAGTGATTCCAAAAGCCCATCAGTATGGAGTTTCTTCATGCGCTTTACACCGATATGACCTAAACGGCAGTGCCACAAATAAGTTGCACCATCGTTATCAACTCTGCATCTTTTGGTTTCAGCACTATGAATATGTGTATCACTACTATCAAGATTCAATAAAAATAGACCACTCTTCAAGGGTGCATGACCATAAAAGATATTACTCATATAAATAGAACAACCATTATTCTCTGATTTAAATGAATAACCGTCTCGCATCAAACAAGATCCAGATATAATGTTCATGCTCAACGCTGGCACCAAATAACAATTATTTAGGTCTAAAACTAATCCCGATGGTAGATGTAGAGGTAGCGTGCCGACCGCGATCACATCGACTTTGGAACCATTTCCCACGCGCATCGTCACCTCGTCCTTAGCCAATCTTCGCTTAATCCGTAGTCCCTGTTTCGAGTTGCAAATATTAGCAACAGAACCAGTATCAAATACCCAGGTGCTACTGCGAGCATTAGTAAGGTACACATCAATAACATGTATATCACATATACCTTTGTTCACTTTGCCATCCTTCTTATCCGCCAAATACTTGGGGCAGTTCCGCTTCCAGTGACCAGTCTGCTTGCAGTAGAAGCACTCAGTTTCAGGCTTAGGTCCAGACTTGCGTTTCTTCTCTTGAGCATCAACTTGCTTGCTGTTCTTCTTGAAGTTCCCCTTCTTCTTCCCTTTGCCCTTTTTCTTGAAACTAGTGGTCTTGTTGACCATCAACACTTGATGCTCCTTTTTGATTTCTACCTCCGCAGCCTTTAGCATTGTGAAGAGCTCGGGAATTGTCTTGTTCATCCCTTGCATATTATAGTTCATCACAAAGCTCTTGTAGCTTGGTGGTAGTGATTGGAGAATTCTGTCAATGACGCTATCATCCGGAAGATTAACTCCCAGTTGAATCAAGTGATTATTATACCCAGACATTTTGAGTATATGCTCACTGACAGAACTATTCTCCTCCATCTTGCAGCTGTAGAACTTATTAGAGACTTCATATCTCTCAATCCGGGCATTTGCTTGAAATATTAACTTCAACTCCTGGAACATCTCATATGCTCCATGACGTTCAAAACATCGTTGAAGGCCCGGTTCTAAGCCGTAAAGCATGGCACAGTGAACTATAGAGTAGTCATCAGCTTTGCTCTGCCAGACGTTCACAACATCTGGTGTTGCTCCTGCAACAGGCCTGGCACCCAGCGGTGCTTCCAGGACGTAATTCTTCTGTGCAGCAATGAGGATAATCCTCAAGTTACGGACCCAGTCCGTGTAATTGCTACCATCATCTTTCAACTTTGCTTTCTCAAGGAACGCATTAAAATTCAACGGAACAACAGCACGAGCCATCTATCTACAAACAAACATAGACAAGCAAAATACTATCAGGTACTAAGTTCATGATAAATTTAAGTTCAATTAATCATATTACTTAAGAACTCCCACTTAGACAGACATCTCTCTAGTCATCTAAGTGATCACGTGATCCAAATCAACTAAACCATGTCCGATCATCACGTGAGATGGAGTAGTTTCAATGGTGAACATCACTATGTTGATCATATCTACAATATGATTCACGTTTGACCTTTCGGTCTTCGTGTTCCGAGGCCATATCTGTATATGCTAGGATCGTCAAGTATGACCTGAGTATTCCGCGTGTGCAACTGTTTTGCACCCGTTGTATTTGAACGTAGAGCCTATCACACCCGATCATCACGTGGTGTCTCAGCACGAAGAACTTTCACAACGGTGCATACTCAGGGAGAACACTTCTTGATTATTAAGTGAGAGATCATCTTAAAATGCTACCGTCAATCAAAGCAAGATAAGATGCATAAAGGATAAACATCACATGCAATCAATATAAGTGATATGATATGGCCATCATCATCTTGTGCTTGTGATCTCCATCTCCGAAGCACCATCGTGATCACCATCGTCACCGGCGCGACACCTTGATCTCCATCGTAGTATCGTTGTCGTTTACGCCATCTATTGCTTCTACGACTATCGCTACCGCTTAGTGATAAAGTAAAGCAATTACAGGGCGTTTGCATTTTATACAATAAAGAGACAACCATATGGCTCCTGCCAGTTGCCGATAACTTCGGTTACAAAACATGATCGTCTCATACAATAAAATATAGCATCACGTCTTGGCCATATCATAGCACAACATGCCCTGCAAAAACAAGTTAGACGTCCTCTACTTTGTTGTTGCAAGTTTTACGTGGCTGCTACGGGCTGAGCAAGAACCGTTCTTACCTACGCATCAAAACCACAACGATAGTTTGTCAAGTTGGTGCTGTTTTAACCTTCGCAAGGACCGGGCATAGCCACACTTGGTTCAACTAAAGTTGGAGAAACTGACACCCGCTAGTCACCTGTGTGCAAAGCACGGCGGTAAAACCAGTCTCGCGTAAGCGTACGCGTAATGTCGGTCCGGGCCGCTTCATCGAACAATACCGCCGAACCAAAGTATGACATGCTGGTAAGCAGTATGACTTGTATTGCCCACAACTCACTTGTGTTCTACTCGTGCATATAACATCAACGCACAAAACCTAGGCTCGGATGCCACTGTTGGGGAACGTAGTAATTTCAAAAAAATTCCTACGCACACGCAAGATCATGGTGATGGCATAGCAACGAGAGGGGAGAGTGTTGTCCATGTACCCTCGTAGACCGTAAGCGGAAGCGTTGTGACAACGCGGTTGATGTAGTCGTACGTCTTCACGATCCGACCGATCCAAGTACCGAACGTACGGCACCTCCATGTTCAGCACACGTTCAGCTCGATGACGTTCCCCGGGCTCCAATCCAGCTAAGCGTCGGGGATGAGTTCCGTCAGCACGACGGCGTGGTGACGATGATGATGTTCTACCGGCGCAGGGCTTCGCCTAAACTCCACGACGATATGACCGAGGTGGAATAT
Organism: Triticum aestivum; assembly: GCF_018294505.1. Classification (NCBI taxonomy): domain Eukaryota; kingdom Viridiplantae; phylum Streptophyta; class Magnoliopsida; order Poales; family Poaceae; genus Triticum; species Triticum aestivum. The sequence continues at coordinate 683,034,338 of NC_057795.1, read as the reverse complement.
GGTGGAGGGGGGCACCGCACACGGCTAAGGAACGATCCGTAGATCAACTTGTGTGTCTATGGGGTGCCCCCCTCCCTCGTATATAAAGGGGGAGAGGAGGAGGGGGCCGGCCTAAGGGGAGGCGCGCCCTAGGAGGGGGAAACCTACTCCAAGTAGGTTTGCCCCCTCCCTTTCCTATTCCAAGAAGGAGGGGAAGGAAGGAGTGGGAGAGGGGGAAGGCAAGGGGGGCGCCGCCCCCTTCCTTGTCCTATTCGGACTCAAGGGGAGGGGGCGCGCCTCTTGCCCTGGCCGGCCCCTCTCTCTCTCCACTAGGGCCCATCAAAGCCCATTACTTCCCGGGGGGGGGGGTTCCGGTAACCATCCGGTACTCCGGTTTTTCTCCGAAAACACCCGGAACACTTCCGGTGTCCGAATATAGTCATCCAATATATCAATCTTTATGTCTCGACCATTTCGAGACTCCTCGTCATGTCCGTGATCACATCCGGGACTCCTAACAACCTTCAGTACATCAAAACTTATAAACTCATAATAAAACTGTCATCGTAACGTTAAGCGTGCGGACCCTACGGGTTCGAGAACTATGTAGACATGACCTATAACTATTCTCGGTCAATAACCAATAGCGGAACCTGGATGTTCATATTGGTTCCCACATATTCTACAAAGATCTTTATCGGTCAAACCGCATAACAACATACGTTGTTCCCTTTGTCATCGGTATGTTACTTGCCCGAGATTCCATCGTCGGTATCCAATACCTAGTTCAATCTCGTTACCGGTAAGTCTCTTTACTCGTTCCGTAATACATCATCTTATAACTAACTCATTAGTTACAATGCTTGCAAGGCTTAGGTGATGAGTATTACCGAGAGGGCCCAGAGATACCTCTCCGACAATCGGAGTGACAAAACCTAATCTCGAATTATGCCAACTCAACATGTACCTTTGGAGACACCTGTAGAGCACCTTTATAATCACCCAATTACGTTGTGACGTTTGGTAGCACACAAAGTGTTCCTCCGGTAAACGGGAGTTGCACAATCTCATAGTTGCAGGAACTTTGTATAAGTCATGAAGAAAGCAATAACAACATACTAAGCGATCAAGTGCTAAGCTAACAGAATGGGTCAAGTCAATCACATCATTCTCCTAATGATGTGATCCCATTAATCAAATGACAACACATGCCTATGGTTAGGAAACATAACCATCTTTGATCAATGAGCTAGTTCAAGTAGAGGCATACTAGTGACACTATGTTTGTCTATGTATTCACACATGTATCATGTTTCCGGTTAATACAATTCTAGCATGAATAATAAACATTTATCATGATATGAGGAAATAAATAATAACTTTATTATTGCCTCTAGGGCATATTTCCTTCAATGACACCTAGATCGGATATGAACTCCTTCATCCAGACTACTTCATTTGCTACTTCCGTTTAGGTATGACATCATTATGCAACTCCCGAATACCGGAGGAACACCTTGTGTCCTATCAAACGTCACAACGTAAATGGGTGATTATAAAGATGCTCTATAGGTGTCTCCGAAGGTGTTTGTTGGGTTGGCATAGATCGAGATTAGGATTTGTCACTCCGAGTATCGGAGAGGTATCTCTGGGCCCTCTCGGTAATGCACATCATAATAAGCCTTGCAAGCAATGTGACTAATGAGTTAGTTACAGGATGATGTATTACAAAACGAGTAAAGTGACTTGCCGGTAATGAGATTGAACTAGGTATGAAGATACCGATGATCGAATCTCGGGCAAGTAACATATCGATGACAAAGGGAATAATGTATGTCGTCATAACGGTTCGGCCGATAAAAGATCTTCGTAGAATATGTAGGAGCCAATATGGGCATCCAGGTTCCGCTATTGATTATTGACTCGAGAGGTGTCTCGGTCATGTCTACATAGTTCTCGAACCCGTAGGGTCCGCACGCTTAACGTTCATTGACGATATAGTATTATATGAGTTATGTATGTTGGTAACCGAATGTTGTTCGGAGTCCCAGATGTGATCATCGACATGACGAGGAACTCCGGAATGGTCTGAAGATAAAGATTGATATATGGAATAATAATGTTTGATCTCCGGAAGGGTTCCGGAATTCACCGGAAGGGGTTCCGGATGTTTCCCGAAATGTTTGGGTACGAGAACACTTTATATGGGCCAAAAGGGAAAGCCCACAAGGTTTTTGAAAAGCGCAAAAGGAAGTTTTGCGGAGTCCAGGGGCCAGACGCCGGGAACCCTGGCGTCTGGCCCTGGAGTCCGAGAAGGACTCTTGTCTTTCGGGTGAAACCGACTTTGTGGAGGCTTTTACTCCAAGTTTCGACCCCAAGGCTCAACATATAAATAGAGGGGCGGGGCTAGCACCTAAGACACATCAAGAAACACCAAGTCGTATGCCGGCAACCCCATCCCCTCTAGTTTATCCTCCGTCATAGTTTCCGTAGTTCTTAGGCGAAGCCCTGCGGAGATTGTTCTTAACCAACACCGTCACCACGCCGTCGTGCTGCCGGAACTCATCTACTACTTTACCCGTCTTGCTAGATCAAGAAGGCGAGGACGTCATCGAGCTGAACGTGTGCTAAACGTGGAGGTGCCGTACGTTTGATACTTGATCGGGACGGTGTACGACTACATCAATCGCGTTGATAAACGCTTTCGCTTTGCGATCTTCAAGGGTATGAATATACACTACCCCTCTCGTTGCTATGCATCTCCTAGATAGATCTTGCGTGATTGTAGGAAATTTTTAAAAGTTGCATGCTACGTCCCCAACGGTTATAGTGGGTGAAAGTAATCCAAGAGGTTTGGAGTGCGAATCCTACTTCGTGCACCCATTTTTTCACAGTTAAAAAAAGAAGAAAAATAAATGAGCCAGACCCAGGACAAATAGTGTGTGCGCAGGTTTGTGTGACACTACCCCATGTACATCGAATACGGTGGGCAGAGAGTTTATAAACTATGATCATCATGTCCTTTCTTAGGAAGAGGTATTGATATTTATATCATTTTGGCATAGTTTTGGAACAAATTTATATTATTTTTCTGAACTAACATATTAATTTAGTGATTCTTATCTGATTATTTTCAGTCAAATCTGATTGAGCCCAAATGCATTTTCTTTATGATATAGTATGGTCTATTAATGTGTTTCTATATATACATATTTTAAGTAGAGTGATATACAGACTACTCCCTCCGTCCGGAAATACTTGTCATCAAAATGGATAGAAGGAGATGTATCCAGATGTATTTTAGTTCTAGATACATCTCCTTTTATTCATTTTGATGACAAGTATTTTCGGACGGAGGGAGTACGTTGTAAACATATTCATTCTGCTGTTACGCTTACATGTAATCCTAAGTGACATGAAATAGCTGATATGATATCATATGAAGCTTGATAAGTTTACAGTGATAGGCTATATGTCGTTACACATGTTTTAATATGAACTTTAGTGACTTTTTAGAAGATGTCAACAGTGGAGAGTTGTTTGGTCTGATTGTAGCATGTAAGCTATTGATAAACTGACCTTTGTGTTCCTTTCTTTTCCTGTCTCGAATTAACAAATGTAGTGTAACTTCCAACATTTGGTTGTTCTGTAGATTAATTTGTGGAAGAGTTTCACAAAAGAGGCTTGCGAGATACTCACACTTGGATCTGTCTTAAGGGAATTTCTCATAAACCTTCTGCCTCTTCTATAAACAGCTTGATCTCTGTTGAAAGTACTGACCCTCTCGCTGATCCATCAGCTTATGCACTTGTGGATGTGTTTATTTCACCAATGTAAAATTGTACTACCTTTTTGTTTGATCTACTCTCAGCTTCAGTCTCTAACAACGGAGAGCCGCGAGTACTTATGTATTGATCTTATTGTAGTCAAAAATATAATTCATATGCTATACACTTATATTTAGTTACTCTATTTTCTAGATTACACTTTAACTATCAGAAGCTAGCAGATTTTTGGCATGTACATATTTCCTTTCTGGACATTACTCTGTCCATCTATTTAGTCATTGTTGGAACTAATCTTGTTATTAGTATTAAGTATTTAGGATTAGATCATGCTTAGTTTGTTGCATCGTGTAACAACCATGTAGATTTGCATTAGTCAGCCAAGTACAAAGAAAATAGAGCGGCCGGATGGTGTAGCGGCCGGATCAGCAGTACAGAGATAGAGCGGGTGCACGCGAACAGATCGGCAAGCCAGGAGATGAGCGGCCGTAGTCACCTACTGTCTGTTAGGTGACCAAGTAATCATAGAGAGATGTGGCCTGCGTGCACATGTATTAGTGGTCAGATGGGGAAAATATCAGGTGCACCGGAACTTGTGGTGCTACTGGTACACCGAACTCACATTGTGCTTGGTCAAAAAATTCTGAAAAAAATTAAGCACACTCACACTACATTAATTTAGGTTGCCACAAAATTTCAGATGTTGTGTTAACATGCTAGAATTTTTTCAGATTTTATACGAATTTACACTCACACTACATCAATTAAGCACATTCACATTTTTATACGATTTTTTGTGACATTATACATTGATATTGTGTTAACATACTAATTTTTTTTTCAGATTTTTTAAAATATGATATGGCATCCGGTGTACCAGTAGCGCCACAAATGTTGATGCACCAGATACATTCACCGGTCAGATGTGTCGTATGAGGCTACATGCATGGTAAAATGGCCAAGTCGTGTGGCCGTTGCGTGAACCTTGCGTGTAACAGGAGTAGTTAGGGCATATACAATGGTGCTATCTTAGGAGTGCCATGTAGAATAAATGATGAGGTGAAGGAGAGAGAACTCATAAGAAAAGGTTTGTCCTCTCTTATTTAAGAGAAGATAAGAGATGATCTCTTAGCATAATATGTCTCACCATGTTTTTAGGAATAGCTAATTATTGAAGATAAGGCTAAGAGATGACTCATTGTAGACGTTTTTCTTTGTTATCTCTAAATTACATGCAAGTCTTAAGATAAAACTATCTTGTCAACCACTGTACATGCCCTTAGTTAAGATAAGAATGGATGCATCATGCATTAGCCGAGTTGTGTGGGCAGCTAGCTACGTGTGTGTGGATCAAGCCGTTAGTGGCTTGACCACGACTAGCTATCTGCGCTATCTGTACATGCTAGGAAGTGGGTGAGTGGGTGTGTAGTAGCTAGCTGTGTTGGGTGGCTATTTAAGCCCTTGTAATTGGGTTCATTTGGATGGAGAAGAAATACAAGAGAATAGGCACTATGTTTTTTTAAAAAGGGGGAGAACCCGGGCCTCTGCATTAGAGCGATGCATACGGCCACCTTTATTAAAAAGCACATAAGTTCAACATAAGGTCTTGAAGTCTCAAACAAACGAACCAAAAAAAGCTCACTATGTGCGTGTGCCAAAGTGTGTGTATCTTCTTTTTTCCTTGAGCTTGTGTACATGAGTCTTCTTCCTCCTCTTGGGCAATCCCAACAATGTGTATTTGCGAAAATGTAGCACTACTCTTATTATAATTTGTTTGATACCCTCTTATGTCGATTTATTTACTTGCTTGCTCATTTACTGTTATTTTTTATATTGTAATGCCGCTAAGTTTTCCAAAAATTTTGGAAGGTTCCTTGATTGCAAAGTTTAACGAGAAAAGCATCTTATTTCACAACTATGGTTTTGATGGATTTTACATTGGATATGTTTCTGCTAAACATTTTGATGACACATGATGTTGCAAGTTTTTTTTATTGTGCAGGTCTGAAGGGGCAATTCAATTCTCCAGGATGAATCATATTTTCTCTTTGTCATATTTTTGTAGTAGTTATATATCCATAGTGAAATCTCTTCTTCAGAATGCCTGAAAAATATTGTTGTCTTGATCAAGTTGATCTCAAAGGAGTTGTTAAACATCAAATTGTGGGTCAAGACATGAACAACCAAGGAATGGGCACACTATTCTGCGGTCTGAGCAAGTGCCACTGATGGTACAATAGATCAAAGTTACTGTTTTTTTTAGATCTTTGGCTACATATATTTGCTAACCATGGATCCAATTTATCTGTTTACTTTATTTCGTTCTGAGCTTACAAACTGATAGCCATGGATCTTCTCTTATTTTGCATTTTCTTCCATCTTTCTTTATACATCTTCTTTTTCAAGCCATCTGCTACAAATAGTTGACTGATACGAAATTACCAATGTTGAACATCTTTTTATTCACGCAGTTCTGAAATTGTGAGAAATCATATACAATCTTTGGATCAAATATAAAGGCGACACACGTAAATACAAGGTAATAAAAAATTCTTGGCCTTTTTGTTCTCTGTGTCCTTTCTTCTTTGTGACAATATCATCCATGTCAGTAGGAGCCTCTCCTACTGTCTTTGAATGTTCAAAAGAAAATCATCCATGTTATGATCCTAACTTGATCAAACTATACAGTACTAATGAACATATAGGCCTAAAAGCGCTATCGATATACTATGACAAATTTTCTCACACATATTCTCTACGTACTTTCAGCACATTTTAGAGTCCTGTCAAATATTTCTGTTGTTGACTAGAGATACCAATTTATATTCTCTTGAGTAATTTTTCTTTATGCTTCTATACTGTTTCCATACATATTATGCAGTTCCCCTTAGTTACATGCTAGCCCTTTTCTTCTTTTGCTTATATAATTTGAAAACTGTCAGCAATCATGTAAACTATTTGGATCAAGTAGCAGCATGAACTAAAACAAGCGTGAGACAACAAAAAGCATGATCCCTTACTCACGTTATTGTCTATGCTATACTTTTCATCTCTAACGATTATCCTGCTCTGATATACTCCGTCCATAAAGAAATATAAGAGTGTTTAGATCACTAAGTACACTAATCACATATTTTGCAGTTTGCCTAAGTAACACGCTGGTCATTCTCTTCTTTTGCTTATATAATTTGAAAATTGTCACCAATCATATAGACTCTTTAAATTAAATAGCAACAGTAAATAAGATAACAGTGAGGCAACAATAATAAAAAAAATCCTTTTTCTCAAGTATATTGGCAATCATTTACATATTCTACTTTAATTTCGAATTAATGTTCTCCTAAATAATTTTTTGTTCTCTGCGTCAATATTATTCCATGATCCATACAACTGTATCCTTTAAAAAAATCATCTGCTTTAATGAAAGGTGCATTTCGCCATTTTTTTCATCCGTTCACCACCGAAAAATATTTTTTCTATCTGAGGTGGTACTAAATTCTTATTTTTTTCGTCTGCTAGAAAAAAGGCTTTTCCAGGATTTCGTACATGGGCCACACGCTGTGGCCCAGTGAAACCAGCCAACTAATTTTTCTGCCCATGCAGCTAGGAAAATTCTATTTTGCGCACAGGGCAACCAATAGTCAGAGCTTCACACAGGACAACCGATAATGGGCTGGCCCATTTTTTCTTTGTTTCTGTGTGTTACTTATATTTTTATTCTGCTTTCCCTATCTATTTTTTCCTTCCAAATTTATTTTTCTTATAGAATTTATCTCATTAATTCAAAATACTGAAAAAAATTCAGAATATTTTTTTTGAAAATGTTCAGAATTCTAAAATTTTGTTGTTGTTCTGAAAAATATTCGAAACTTGAAAAAGGTTTCTCATTTTTTCAAAAACATTTATCATTTTGCAAAATTGTTCGTGATTTCTAAAAGTAAAATGACATTTTAAAAAATGCTCCAAATTCGAAAAATATTCTTGGTTTAGTGAAATTTTCACAATTTAAAATAAAGTTCGTGTATAAAAGATACACATTTTTGAAAAATATTATGAATTTTCAACACATGTTTCAGTTTTAATAAAATGTTCACAAATCAAATAATGTCCATGTTTTCATAAAGAAGTTGGTGTTTTCAGAAAATGTTTGTGTATTTTAAAAGATCTTCCTGTTTCAAATTTTATTCGTGTTTTTCTGAAAGTGTACAGAATTTTCAAAAACATGTCCTGGATTTAGAAAATGGGTCATGTTTACTGCAATATTCAGAAACTTCATAACTTAAAATCTCCTCGATTGTAAGGAAAAGTAGATTGAATAATTCATGGTCCTTCTCTGGCGTAAGATGACGTAACAAAACTCTTAAATGCCCTTGACCAATGAATAAAGAAAATAGCGGATTGATTACTTCACACCCGGCGAAACCGAAAAACTAAATGTTCCTTTTTTCACGTGCAAAAAAGATTTTGCTTGCACATATAATTCTCACTAACTTTATATGCATATTAATTTTTTTTTCTTCCGTTGCAACGCACGGGCATATGTGCTAGCTCATACTTATTTGCTGTGACAACTCCCGAGGACCATAATGGAACCCAATAGTGCCTTCGACAAGAATGTCTTCATGGGCGACACATATCAGCATACAAGACTGTTCAATGTGGCATTATCTGTTTGTCGTGGAGCCACTTTCTCTAATCTTCAGGCAAGCACAGGTAGAGCCACTCAATCACAGAATGACTGAAGAAAAAGTGGTTTTCTCTGTTCCCGACCATTTATTTTAGTTTTATTTGCTTCTATTCTTAGGTTCCTAAAACTGTAATGCAAGTCTTTGAGTTTTCATGTACATGAATTGATCATTTCTTGCTCTATTTGTACACCACCTCGACGCACAAGATGGTGGTACAATTTATTTTATGCCATAATGATACAACAACAGATTAATTGCACTAAGGTACGCAGATAAGGAAAAAAATTTGCAAGTAAGATGCACACGCTACAATATGATGCCGGGTCGCTGCAAGCTCCGGCGGCGGAGCGTGCCACGAGGGGTCGGGGCACTCTCTGCTACGAGAGAGGAGTTGGTTCGAACGGGAACGAATATAGGCGGTGTGGCGTTGGAGTGTTGGTTTTGGAACCGTATGCACAGAAACCGAAGCAACGTACAGGCAAGCTAGCCTCACAAGCAGCCAAGCAGGCAGCTTAATTGATACTTTCCTCCGTAAACTAATATCTTTAAACGCTCTTATAGGATGCTACACGTACAAACAATTTACAAGTTTTTACAGGATGGTTAATCTTGATTGGTCAATAGGTGAGCGGGACGGCCCACCCTCCTGAAAATCAGGGGGAAGAGGTTTGTGATTGGTTGTTAGATAAAAGGAGCGTGTAAAAGCGTGTAAGTCTTTGTATGTCTAGCATTTTTGATTAGTTTACGAAAAGGATAGGTGTTCTAAACATTTTTATGTTAGTTTACGCAGGGAGTAGTAGGTAGCTAGCACGTACTGGCCGGCGACTTTTTACTACAAAGGATCGATTCGATTTTACGGAACGTAGCGACTTCTCTCGATGGAACACACGCGTAACAAGCAGATGTATTGCAACGGGCCCGTCTCGAGCCTGATGTTATCTGTATTGCTTTTCCGTACTCCAGTTGCTTACATCGAGGGTTATAATTTTTTTTTGAAAAGGAACATATATTAGTATCGCGAAGATACCAATTATACACAAACTCTACAACAACGCAAAGCCCTAACAGGTCACGGATGCACACAACCCAAAAAAACCCAGACAATTGCAAAAATGAAAAGTCCTGTTAAAGTGATCAATTCCTTATAGCAGCAGCAGACCTAACACCACCAGAACAGCACCAGAAGTCTAGCTTGTCCAAAAGCGACGCCTCCAAGAACGGAAAAATGCATAAGCCGTCGTCGCCCGATCATAGATCATAGATTTTTACCCTGAAGAAAATCCTTACTCGCAAAACAATGCCTTCAACAAGGCCATTGCCAGGCATAATCAATTAAGACTAGACCTTAGATTTTCACCCTGCAAGATAAGAATTTGAACTTCTTCTGTGCTATCACCCCCACGTACCATGCTGCTGCTTCAAGTCATATAACACCAAGCTAGTTCCTCATCGCCACAAAGACTCAAACCACCATTGCTAGTCCTCATATCCTGGCTGTCCTAACATTCTCCGCATCTGACTTCACATAGAACAACAAAGACGTGTCCCATGATGGTAACAGACAACAGAGCTTGACAACGCTCCCCCTGAAACCAAACGGTCAGAAAAAACACGAGTGCGCGCGACCGAATTTCATCCGATCCAGCAATCTCCAGGCATGAGGCGCCCAAGGGAGTTCGTCAGCAGAGCCTTCCGGAACACGCCACTCCAGGCCAGAAGCAGACAGTAAGCAGATCTTTGTCTTGGTGTGGGAGAAACCCCAGGACCACCTCCTTTATACGCAAGACTAGCAGGCCTCCACGCCTCCAGTCGCCTTCCAGCGGGACAACATCAGAGAAGAGGGCAGCACCGTGCACGGCTTCATAGAGACGGCGAACAACCAGATCCCACAGCACCTGCCCACGTTGGGTCAATTGGTCCATATCGAAGTTCACGAGAGGCCTAGATCGATGCCCATATTGCAAACCCAAACGCCCACCAACGTGACCGGAACGGCCGCCGGCGGTGCGCCGCCGTTTCCTCACCGCCCTCCCGCTGAAGGACATCTAGCCCCGGCCGGCCGGCCGCGCCACCCTTGCCCTCCGACTGCGACCCACCTCCTCCCATGAAGCGCCGTAGAGAGCACCGACTGGCGCCGCCGCCGCCGCCGCAGTCAACGGCAGCAGCGGCGGCCAGGGATCACGGCTTGTGTGTAGACTAGGGTTCGGGGGGAGGGGGCCTCCAGAGCCGCTCGGGAGGGGAGCGGCTCTAAGTATATAAAGAACAGTTTTGCTAAAGCACATTTAGTTGTGCCATAAGTATTGCACCTCTAAATTCGATATCATTAATTTTATGTCAAGATTCGTGTGGATAATATTTTTTCTCTTTTCCCCCTCTTTATGTTTGATTCACTTATTTAGATCTGTAATAAGTAAAGCATATCTAAATGTGCCCTGGACACACCCAAGATAATCAGCCTATTACATATCCTACTCTGTTACTAGTTAGAGTACTAGTCGGACATACACCTCCGTTTTTAGCTCTGAGGTGTCGGAGACGGAAGCCGAGCACCCCAGCCGTGATAAGAGGGATCGACCCCGACTGGCAAGAGAAGCGAAGCAGAAACAATACATAAATCGATTCGCCTTTTGATTCAAGATGATGGCGGCGGCGATGCGATGCGCGGTGAGGAGGCTCCTCGGCGGCCAGCGACCCCAGGCAGTTTACAAAGCCGTCGTCTCGCCGCTGGTCAAGCAGGAGCATGGCCGGCTGATGCCAAGGCTTATCAACGGCGGCCGACCTGCCTGTTTTCCTCTCAGATCCATGTCCTCCGGCGGCGCAGGCTGCAAAGACTTTTCCGGCGCCGCCACCGCTGCCCACCCAGCAAACGGCAACGCCGCCCTGATGGTATAAGATCTGCAACTTTTTTTTTCCACCGGTTAATTAGAACTCATCTCCGATCTGTCCGCCAGCAACCCTGTGAAGAACCTGCGCCAGAGCTCGACCCAGAGAGAGCATGGGCGTATCGGCAGTACTGCGAGATCGAGACCAAGAAGCAGGACCTCTTCTACCTGATCGCTGAGTTGGAGAAGAGGCACCCATATCGTAGGTACACGGGAAAAAACATGGAGCTCCTCTTCCATCTCTTCGGACACGTTGATCCTAATCCCAGCGATCCCCTCTGGTATGATCATAATCCGAAAGAATTTTAGTGCACAAAGAGTAATGATTTGCTCTCTTAGTTGGCATCTACACTGATATCTAATTTTCTATTTTTTGATAAAGGGCGACTTTATTATCTCAGAATTGATATCTAATTTTCTATAATCTCCCCTAAAAAAAATATATAATTTCTACAATCTCTGGGTCCTTGTAGGTGCCGCGCTCGTTCAAGAGAAAGACTCAACAATTGTCTGCTATATGGAATGCCTACAGCGATGGCCACTTGGATGTACATGAATTGGGAGAGTTGGAGAAGTATGTTTGCCTTTGCACTTGGAATTGGTCACTAGACTAGATTTCACTATGTCATGAGTCCGGATATTGTAACTCGAGTAAATTTTGTTAAAGTACACTTTTTGTTGGCGAAATGTCAAGGAATTGCACTTCTATTTTTTTGGTATCTTATTTCAGGAGGCTGCACTTCCTAAACTGCAGTTCCTTTAGCAACTTAAAAAATAAACCGCCCCCTTTACAACTTCTCTATAAGCTGCCTCCTCTATTCGTTGGGGGCTTATAGGCTAGTTATGCGATAATTAGTCCATACCGCCAATTAGGGCTGCAAGAAAAGCTCGAGGCTCGTGAGCTGCTCGAGACCGATTCGTATTTTAGCTTGACTCGAGATCGACTCGAAAAGAAATGAGCTGAGTACAAGCACTTTATGTAGCTTGATGGACAAACGAGCTGATCTTGAACCAGTATTGGCTCGCTCGATTTTAGCTCGATAACTCGATGTCATATAAGTATATTATGAATAATCTTCATGTCTATTACGAAGAATTAGGATCATTCATTGACATATAAGTATGATTTTTTTCTTCATTTTCCGTACTAGCAAACATGGAAATTAAGCATGGCCAATATGACACGTGGCCAACTGTGTGTTCAATATCCTATTATTTTGGCCAAAATTTGAGAGCAGACACACCTTCGTTTACTTCTATCCAGGATCTCTTGTTATTAAATATTAGTCGTAAGATGAGAAAGAATAAGTCATATTTTATATAATTTTTTAGTTGTGGTCTATCTTGCTTTGAAATTTGCCTTGAAATAATTTTAAAAATCATATCATTGAGCTCAAAACTAGCTCGAGATCGATCTGAGATCGTGACAAGCTGAGCACAGGCCACTTTCTACAGCTCAACCTTGAACTTCGCACATTTTGAGCTTGCTCGAATTTTAGTATGAGTTGAGTTGAGCCTAGACCAACTCGCTCGAACTCGACTAGTTTGCAGCCCTAGCCCCAACGCATAGTGAAGGCGGCTTATGGGAGAAGCTTTTGAAGGGGGTTGCTTATTTTTCAAGCCGTAAACAAATTTGGGCCTAAATCCATAGCGAAACTAAGAGCATCTCCAACAGTCGCGCTATGCGCCGCGCGCAAAAAACCTGTTTGCCGCGCGCGCTTCGCTTGGTTTAGCGCGGCCGCGAGCGCTGGCTCCGGCAGCCGCGCTATAATGCAGCGCGCGCGCCGCTCCAGCAGCGCGCAAAAATACAGCGCGCGCGACTTAGCTACAAAATGGGTTTGAAACAATTATCAAAATGCAATGAACATGTGAAATTTGTCACAAACATCTTCCAACCAAGTCATGCCCACAAGTTCATACCCACAAGTTCATCCAACCAAGTTCAAAATGCAAAGTAAAGTTCAAGACATATAAATGAAAGACACATCAAACATCTTCCTCGTCTTCGTCCTCATCTTCCGAAGACGATTCTTCCGCCTCCAAAGATGAATCTTCCTCCCTATCCTCATCACGCATCGCATCACGTGAAGCTCCGACGGTGTTGGCAAGATCTTCAACGACATCTTCACGGGAATGTGTGTGAGGAGGCACATCAAAAGACATTCCACCCATGGCCGGAGGTGCACCCATGCCTCCCATAAGAGTAGCGAAACTCATGCCTCCCATGGCGGCCATAGTGTCAGAGGGTGCTCCAAAGCCACCCATGCCTCCCATGGCGGCCGGAGGTGCGCCCATGCCTCCCATGGCGGCCGGAGGTGCGCCCATGCCTCCCATGGCGCCCAAGCCACCCATGCCTCCCATGGCGCCGAAGCCACCCATGCCTCCCATGGCGGCCGGAGGTGCACCCATGCCTCCCATGGCGCCGAAGCCACCCATGCCTCCCATGACGGCCGGAGGTGCACCCATGCCTCCCATGGCGCCGAAGCCACCCATGCCTCCCATGGCGCCGCCACCCATGCCGCCAAGGCCACCGCCACCCATTGTGCGGATCATGGCTCTTTTTTGGATCAAGACTTCTTCACGAGCAAGGTTGACATATTCCTTTTGCGCACCATTGAACGAAGATGTGTCCAAGAAGAACAAGTGCTTCTCCCATTCCAACAACCTAGATCGCTCCTTCATGCCCACCTTCCTCTCCTCCAATGCCACTTTCCTCTCCTCGGCGGCCACCCTCCTCTCCTCGGCCGCCAACCTCCTCTCCTTGGCCGCGGCATCTTGGTTCCTTGCCATTTTCCTCACCTCATTGGCTTCTTTTCTTGCCTTCACAATAGCTTCCATAGCATTTTTGAGCTCATCATCTCCTTTCCTCTTCTTCTTTTCGGTTTTGTCTTTCTTGCACCCATCCGGTCGTTTTGGCTTTGAGTATGAAACCGAGTTGGGTGTGGGGCTTCTCTTGCCGTCATCACTTGATGCATCATCCTCCTCCTCATCATCATCCACCTTGCGTTTGTTGCTCAAATGCAAATCATCCAAACCATCACGATTCTTCCATTTCTCATCATTCTTTAACACTTCATAGCAATGAGACAAGGTAAAGAACCTTCCTTTCTTGATCTTCCCCTTCTTGGTTTTCCTCGTCTCTTCTTTGAACAAGTTTTGTGCAATGTTGAACTACAAGAAAAACAAAACAAGTTAGCACTTCGGACACCAAAAACAAGTATGAGATGAACATATATGAGATGCCACTTACTCTATCATCCTCATTTGTGCCACTTGGGTTAATCTTGTCAACTGACTTTTGTGCGGCCGCCCACTTTTGACAATCCGAGTTGATTGTGGACCATCGGGACCGAAGTGATCTCTCTGAGCGGTCAATTCCACTCATGTTGTGAGCATCAAAGTATTCTTTCATTCGCCCCCAATACGCATCTCTACTTTGATCACCTCCAATGGATGGATCCCTTGACACTTGCAAATAAGTATTGCATAGTAACTTGTCATCGTTGGTGCTGTAATTGCCCGCTCTTCCTTTCGGCGCATCGACAATGCCCTCACCCTCCTCGTCCACCTCAAACTCATGGTCTTCCAAATGGATGTCATTGGTTTGAGACCAATGCGAATTGTTGGACCCAACACCCATAGTTGACATGTATGCATCATCATTGAGACTACAATTTTTTTTGAACAATGCAAATAAGCTTTCTATATGTGATGATGCATTGAAAAACAAGAAGAAAATAAAAGTTCGAATTTTTTTCACCTTGGGGGCATTTCGTCGAACACATGATGCGCGTCGGCGGCCGGCTCAACGAGTGAGCTCGCCGGCGCTTCGGTAGCCGCCGCGGCCGTCGAACGCCCTGCAAGCTTCTTTCCCCTCGCCTTCGTGCCGCCGGAGCCGTCTGCCGCCTTGTTTTTCTTCGCCGAAGTTTTGCCCTTCTTTGGCCGCGCCGCATTGGGGAGCTTCGAAGGTGCGGCGGCGGCACGGGACGGCGCCGGCGCGACGCCACCCGTCGCCGTGGTCATCCGCGGCGGCAAGAAGAGGCTGCGCGCGAGGCCGGTCCTCGGCGGAGCTCCGGCGGTGGCGACGCCAACGC
>NC_057795.1:682947412-683018641 GCF_018294505.1 Triticum aestivum | reverse complement strand
TGTACAGCGGGGAGAGCGGGGTGCCGGTGTGCGCGTCCATGGGTGGCGCCGGCGCCGGCGCGCGCGGGGCGTAGGAGGAGGAAAGGAGAGAGTGCGGTGCGAGCGGTCGAGTGTGCCGCGTGCTGTAGCAGGCGCCCGAAATACGCCGCGCGGGATGACATTTCCGACAGCGCGCCCAACTCGGTATAGCGCGCGCGCCGTTATTGCGCGCCCGCTGGAGCGACCCGCCGCGTTGCGCGCGCTAAAATCGACAAATTTGCGGCGCGGCGCTAGTTTAGCGCGGCTGTTGGAGATGCTCTAACCCCAGTAGAATTTATGTTGACCTCGCCCCAGACAACTTGCATGGAGCCTAGATGCAGACCCCTCCGTAGATTTCAGAGGTGCAGCTTTTTACACTGTTCGGAAAATTTTAATTTATCTCAGCGTTGTTAAAAAAAAATGCAATTTCCCGACATTTGGCCAACAGAAAATGACGTTAACATATTTACTCTAGCACTATAGTATTGTTCGGTCTGGATCCTTTGTAAGTTTGTGAAGTGAATGGTTCACCATTATTCATCTAAACTAGATGAATCCCCGCGCGTTGCTGCGGGATATTTTGTGCTAAAATTTCTAATTTGGAGAGATACGTCATGTAAAGAAAAATAGTGACTTGCATGTGCGTCAAAGCATTTCTCTTTTTGTGGGGAAGGCATATCTTTTAAATGAGTGCATACAAAAGAATTGCTTGCATCAAATTGTAACAGTTGTGTTAATACAAAGAATTGGAATGATGAGCTAATACAAAAAATTCGAAACAAAGAAGTCTTTAAGTGACGAAACTTGCCTATTACATACATGAAAAGAGTGCATCATGATCAGCATATAGCTAAAAGTAACAAATTTGGATGTTGGATCCATGTACGTGTGGTTATCATGTTATCTGAGCTGAACAACTATTCTTATTCTTGGAGTAACGTCAAAATGCAAGTAACACATAACTATCTTCCAGAAGAAAATAACTATAGGAGACAAAAAAATGTTGCCACATACGCGAAAACTTGTACAGAAATGTCACCTAGTTTAATTGAACTTCAAATCTACTACCAATGCGTCAAAGTCAACAATCACTAACCTGCAACTCTCAAAATCAAACAAAACGACATTTTTGGGATGTCAACTAATGGATAATAGTATAGCAATAGAATAAATGAAAAGTCAGATGAAAGAAAATTCATTCCATCAGGAACTATGAATGTGTCCAATGTAACTTTGAATATACGATGATCAAGACCTTCGACCTGAAGAAGACAATGATCATTAAGTCAGCATCAGAAATACTACATCGACGTGCTAGGTAAGGAGTTGATGGCGAGATTCATATCGAGAATGGTATTATAAAGCCCATCGTGTGTCTCCTCAGATGTCCATTAATTTATGAGTTTGAAATGGCTATTTCAAGCTGCACCAGTCACCTCACATGTTACTGGAGAAGCAGAGAGAAACCGGTCCAGGAGGAACTGAGCGCAAAATTACTTGACATGGTCAAGTATATTGCAAGAACAGGTCAAGAGGACAACAACACCTCCAATTCCAGAATCGTCATCAATGTCTCCACTCATAAGCTTACCACCGATAGAAAGGAGCAACCTAGATGGCTTCCTCAGCAGCTGCAGAGTCAGCTCCCCAAAAAAACACTATCATTGCCATGCTAGAAGGTCGACCATGTTGTATCTTCCTCATTTAGAACTCAAAGGTAAACTGCAGCTCCAGCTCCTTGTCTTATGAGACTATAGTGTTCATAATTTCTGTCCCTGCAAAAAAGTTCAGAATTTCTACAACACTATTCAGTTTTGCTGATCTGCCATCGACCAAACAAAAGAAACTGGAGAATATTCTATTTATGCATCCATAATATATGCTCTTATCCTAAAACCTACTACATGGAACACTTACACAGACGTTTGTGGAATTTCAGTTAAAAAGGAAGCCGGCCATCATGATATGTAGACGTTAGTATAGAGGAACTATTGTGGAATTTCAATTAAAAAGGAAGCGAGCCATTATGATATGTAGTAAAACATGTATATCTACTCAGAAACATAATTTTTGCATGTACCTTCAGACTGTAACGTGTGTGGGAATTAACCTTCAGTAAGAAAATAAAAAGCAGAAAACATTCAGAGTTGGACTGCACCAAGTAACACATCACTTTGAAATTGGTTGAGTTATTTTATTTACCACCTAGGACGTAATGCTTATAATCAGTCCACCTTAAGCATGAAAGATGACAGTGACCAGAAGCATGAAAGAAGACAGTCTTCAGTACGCTGTTTAGAAAGTATAGTAAGATAATTTATGATGCCTTGTGCATACATCAAGATATGTAACTCAGTCCACCTCAAGCATGAAAGAAGACAGTGACCAGAAGCACGAAAGAAGACAGTCTTCAGTACGATTTTCTGAAAGAAGCAAGATAATTTATGATGCGGCAAAAAAAAAAGATTGAGAGAGGCTACTTACAAATGGGTGCACATAGAGCTATTCAACGGGAACAAATTACTTGGTAATGTAATACTTGAACAATGAATATGTGCTCTTGCATAAATTCCACCGGACATACTCGAATCAGACAAATGCCCAACACAACCGAGATGATACCCCTGCCAGTATGTAAAGACTAAGGAACATGTCGTAGATCTGCTGCAAGTAGTGCAGATGTTGTATATCAGGATGTGTGACAAATAGAGAAAAACAGGGGAACAAATCGGGCCTAGTACGAATTAATTGGGCCTAGCCAAGGCATCTCCAGAGGGAGGAGTCGACTTACGTGTATTCCTCATTTAGTCCTCGAAGCTGAGCTGCGGCGCTGGCTTGCCCTCGAGGATGTTGATGAGATTATTGATGCCCCACCCAGCCTCTAGATCGATCTTCTTGAGATCTGGTCGCTGCTCCGCCATCGCCATCATACCCGCCGGTTCTGCCCCAGGACGACCACCATAAACCCTATAGGAGGCTGGCTTCACTTGCATTCGTCGCTTCGTCGGGGCCTCGGGGGTTGAGATGGTGGGGATGGGAGACGGGGAGGCCAGTTTATGAGGGATTCATGACGTTTCGTTCATACCAAAGCTGTCAGGACCCCGACTCAATGCCACATCGATCTAGCATGTAACACATCATATCACTTTGCGGCCTCACGCACGGTATCCCCACGGGTGTCGCCTTACCTTTGCCCGGGACCGTTTGCGCCTTTTGGCACACGTATATGATAGTGTCGCTAACATCCATATGATAAGGAGCCCAGGCTGACATGGCTAGTCGTAAACCCAAAGTGGCACAAACTTACAGGGACAGACATCCATGACCCAGCATCGAACGTGTCGGTCATCAGCGAGTGAATTCAGGCTGTAGCACTGGGCTAGCAGGACTCCGGTTAACCGGGCTATAGCGGGCTAACAGGACTCCGGTATTCATCGCGTGACATTTCCCCGAAGGGACAGACACAGGATCGAAGAAGGACACATGCCGGCCAGCCTAAGTGTTCCGGAGCAGTAGCAAGCTACCATGGCTCAATGGAAGCACTAGGAGACATTTCCCAGTAAGAGAGACTACTAAGGATAAACAACTAGATAGTCAGATCCCACACATACCAAGCATTTCAACAACATACACACAATATGCTCGATATGTGCAAATACAACATGGCATCACAACATGACTCTACAACTCAAGTATTTTATTCAATAGGCTCCGGGGAGCGAGATATTACAAACAGGCTGAAAAGCCTGACTATCTACCAGATCCTGCCGAGGGCACAAGATTGTAGCTGAGGTAACAAGCTAAACGTCAAAGTCCACGAGGAACTACTAATGAGACTGAGGTCTCTCTCTGCAAAAACATAAAATAGGCAAACGTGAGTACAAATGTACCCGACAAAACTTACATCAGAACTATCTACATATGCATCATTATCAACAAAGGGATGGTGGGGTTTAACTGCAGCAAGCCAGCTTTGACTCAGTGGCTATCCTGAACTACGACTGCAATGTAACTCTTTGAGGTGGCGCACACGAGTCCACATATTCACCATATCAATACACCACTATGGATCCACTCCCGTCTCCCTACGAGAACGCCATCCATAGCACTCACACTTATCTTGCGTATTTTAGAGTATCCACTTTCACTTGTCTATGAACTGTACAGGCAACCCAGAAGTCCTTTACCGCGGACACGACTATTCGAATAGATCATATTAACCCTGAAGGGGTGTACGTCTTCACACACGCTCTCACCACTTACCGCCGTTTACACGACATGTACTCGGCAACCTTCAAGCGGAAGCCCAGCGAGGGTGTCGGCCATGACCTGACTAACCACACAAGTCTCTCGTCCAGGTTTATCGCCTATTCGGGTTCCATCCGCAAGGAGATCCAGCCGGGGTGTCGCTCACGGCCCCAAACGATGTGAGCAGGGTTCCCAAGCCCACCATCCGGGTGCCACTTGGTACACCGTGCCACTGTGCCTAGTCTGTCCCAAGCCCACCTGTACCGGGTGCCACTTGGTAGACTACTAACACTACCTACAAACACCAGAAACTAGTTGCAGCTCCTGGACAGAGATCAAGTTGATTAATAAGTCGAGAGAGCTTGGAGTGCCCGGAGCCCAATGTGTGGTAGTAACTGTTCATGGATCACAAACACAGAACTCAGTTCCTAAGGACGGCTTCAATGAGACAACCCACCATGTACTCCTACATGGCCTCTCACCGCTACCTTTACCAAATCGTGTTCACACACTTAGCTCACACACAGTAGGACATGTTTACACACCTCCAATTCATCCCCGATGAATCAGACCTGACACAACTCTAAGCAATAGCAGGCATGACAAACAAGCATGAATGAGTAGGCACATCAGGGCTCAAACAACTCCTACTCATGCTAGTGGGTTTCATCTATTTACTGTGGCAATGACGGGTCATGCAGAGGATAAAGGGGTTCAACTACCGCAGCAAGTAACAGTTGTATCGTTGTTGTCCTAATGCAGTAAAATAGAGCAGGAGCGAGAGAGTGGGATTGTATCGGAATGAACAAGGGGGTTTTGCTTGCCTGGCACTTCTGAAGATAGTATAGCTCTTCATCGGTGTCATCGATCACATCGTCAGAACACGTCTACTGAGAGGGGATAAACACCGATAAACAAAGAATAAACACAATCAATGCAATGCGACAATATGATGCATGATCATGACATGGCAATATGCTGTGATTTGGGCTAATGCAACTAGCAAACAGATTAAATGAAGTTGGTTTGAATCCAAGGTTCAAATTCAAACTCCATATGTGGATATTAAAATGCCATTTATATGGTTTGTGCTAAACAGCAGCTACAAGTTGTTCTGACATGCATGAAAATGGTACAGATGGATAGATTGGATTTTTCTGATCATTTTTCATATATAAATTATTTCATTCTGAGCTACGGTTATTTTTCTATGATTTTTAGAAGTTTGGGGTATTTTCTGAAATTTATAAATCATTTTCTGATTTATTTTAATTCCAGAAATACTTTACTGCGTCAGCATGACGCCTGCATGAGGTCAGCAAGTCAACAGGGTTGACCAGAGTCAAACCTGACGCATGGGACCCGGTCAATGCTGACGTGGCCAGGCAAACTGACCGGTGGGCCACGACATTAGCTTAAACTAAGCAGGGAGATATCCTGTGATTAATTAAGGGCGTGGGGCCCATTTGTCAGTGACCTAAGACTATTAGATTAGCGCCTAATCTGCAGTTGGGCCGGCGTTTAACCGGGGTTGACTCGCCGGCGAGGTGCCGCGGTGGCGGGGTGGCTCGGGAATCGCCCACAGGGCACGGCTTGCGACGCGGTTTGGTTCTACGGCGAGCTGGGGCTCGTGCACATCTAGCGGTGGCAGAGATAGGGCGCTAGGTGGTCTGCAGCGGCGGCAGCGGCGAGTTGGGCGGCGGCCGGAGCTCGGGTGTCAACGAAATCGACGACATGGCGCGCGGGAAGACCAGCGGTTTGCACCTACGTGATCTACGAGAGCTCCCGAACCCAACGGAGGCACGCACGGGACCATTTGGTCACCGGAGCCTCGTCGGCGGCATACGGGACTCGCGGTCATCGGTGTTGCAGCGAGAAATCGACCAAGGGGAGAGGGGGAGATGACGGAGGGGCTCACAGGGAGTTGGATGGGCGACTCGTTTGGCTCGGGGAAGCGTCGGAGCGAGCGGGCGGCGAAGGGGATCTCCGGCGACCCGAGGAGGAAGAAGGGGTCGGGGATGTCGTCACGGAGCTCCTGGCGGCGCCTGGCTTGGTGTAGAGGACGCGTGGGTCGAGGTGGAGCTCGTGGCATATCCGGATGGGCGCGGGGAGGTCGGTGGTAGCGACGAGCGGCGACGGTGGCTTACGGGGGCGTGGGCCATAGTGGGAGAGGACGAGGGAGAGAGCCAGGGGCAGAATGGGGGGTCGGCGTGGTCGGGGTAGCGCCGAGGAGTGGCTTCGAGGCGTCGCCACACTGTCCAAGCGGGGCAGGCGGCCAGGGAGCTGCGTGGCAAGCTCGGCGTGCGCAGGCGCGCTCCTCTCTACCTGCCTGGCGAGAGGAAGCAGGTGGCTGGCACGGGCCAGCACAGTGCTGGGCCGGCCAGTGGGCTGCCAGGTGGGCTGGGCCTTCTACAGGGTTGGGCTGCACAGGTAAGTTAGGTAGGCCTCTAGTCTTTTTTAATTTTTCTTCTGTTTTGTTTAATTTACTTCCTTTTGCCACTGTTTCTAATAAAAAAATCAAAAACAGTGACAAAATTCCCATGAATATTTTTATGTTGCTTAATGGACTTTTCAAAAGCACATAAAATGTTCCAGGGTATTTGGAAATATATTCTATACAAGTTATGGATATAATTCCAAATGCAAATAAAATAATGATTTAAATTCAGTGCCCAAAATATTCCTCAAAAATGCTCATTATTTTTGGTTTGGTGCAAAAACCTTTGCCAAATATAACCAACATTATTTAAGGCCATTTTGGGAACACTGAATGCAATTTACAGGGTTCTTTGCCCTGCTTTTAATTAAAGTTTTGAGGCTTCAACAATCCTCAATTCAAGTTTCAGAAATTTAAATATGATGCTCACATGAAGGGCTAGCCTAGTGCATACCAGAACTAGGGATGTGACAGCTCACCCCCACTAAATAAGAATCTCGTCCCGAGATTCAAGCGTAGGGTAAGATGACAGAAGGGACACAACTAACACAATCTTCACGATCCAGGTTGCACTTCAAATGAACGTTGATTCAAACACCATCTTTGTCTCGTCGTCATGCTCTGAGAACTCCAGCCAACATGACAATGAGAGGAGAAGGAGACTCTAGAAGGACCGATCTTCTCGAAGATCGAACAACTCAAGATTAACTCACGGAATGAGACATAGCAACATCTCTCAAGCTGAGACACTAAGCACACATCTAGAGGGATGGAGTGGAACGGATGATGAGGGTTCACTAGGTAGACAACAATTCCACACTTAAGAAGGTGGTGAACGGTTGTCAACGTAGCGAGCAGTTGAGTTGCCATGATACCATAACGGGGCACCTTAGGGAAGGTGACTCGTAGAGATATCCCCTTAAGTGGCAAAAAGAATTACCTTTGATTTAGAGATCATTGAAACTCTTCTTACCAGGGTAAGGCAATTTACAAATGATTGTTTGACGGAGTTCGAAGAAATTGCATACTCAGATCGGAAAGGAAACTATGGTTATAGAACAACTCGACAATAGAAGGCACATTCCAGTTGATACCGAGAATATAACCCAGTGACTGAGCGTGCTCTCAAGAATTTGAGCATTTCCATATTCATCAAGGTCTTACCATCATCCGTGCCAAGGATCCTGGCCACAACGTACTACCATGATGAATAACGATGGAGGATGCAGGTGCAGGGAAGGACAACACTTTCTCAGATTTTACCTTGACGACGCCAAGGAAACAAAATCTGGAGGATCGACCGAGAGACATTTAGCACTCCGCTTCTAATGTTCTCCTTGATGTGGAGCGTATCCCATTCATTGAAATGGTTTGGTATCTAGAACATCAAGTAAAAGGTCGGACTTCGGGAACACAAAAATCCATAAGGAACAACTACAGAGGTAAATCCTGCGAAATCCTTATGGGGATGTGGCCAACTTCTTCAATCAAGATACTACAATAATAGGTCTTCCGGCTGGGTGTGTCAGCCACGACATCCACTTTACCGGGTTACACAGAGACCAATATTATAGTTCTTGAGAAAACGTTCCAACCATCATATCTGCCTGAGATTCAGATCTGGTTGGTGTCAGGATATTCCAGACTCATCGAGTCTAGAAAGAAAAATGAAAGTTTGCAACACAAATCGACGAGATGACGTTGCGAGATTCTCGGGAAATGAACTACGATAGTAAGCTCCAAAACATGAGCTGGTTCTGCTAGAAACACGTGAACACGTTGTCCCAGACAAGCATGATCACCTGGCAGTCTTACAATGAAACACTACCGAGTTTAGGTGGGAAACCATCATTGCGGATAACGGAGTCCTTGATTAAGCCCAGGTTAGCTCTTAAAAGGAACTCCTTCTCCTGGAACAAATCAGTCAGTGGCTTGGTGTGCTAAGGATACATATAGAATGAAGGTTGCAAGTCTTCAAACCACAGAATACTTCACACGTATGCATGACCGACTTGGGATGATTCCAAAGGAAACAACATTGACTTTCTCGAATCCACGGCGGCAACTTACATCAAATGCACATGAACTGGAGGAAGTCACTTCTTACATCCGAACATATGTTTCACGAACGGGGCATGAAGAAAATGCTTACACAAGTTTCCAATGCTAACTTAGATGTTCAACATGAATCATGGAGAAGAAAAAATGATGCTGATGGGCTCAACAACAAATCATCGAGATTTCCATATAAATGGAATTCCATAATTATGAGATCAAGTGATAGCATTGGTCAGAACCAAAAAATATAACGGTGTATGCTCGAGAAAAATCCACGAGTAAGACAACATTACGAACATCGTTGGTTCTGATTTGAGTTGACGATAACCCATACCCAAATCAAGGATTGGATAAGATGATAGATCCATTAACCGATCACGAGGGTCAATCGATGAAAATACCATCTTCCTTCAATACGCACACACAAAGATATCCCTTGGAATGAACTAAGTTGGACAGGTTTTTATCTTCCAACTCTCCAAGTTGTTGTTTAGCTTAACCAACTAGCTCAGGGGTATCCAACACAGATCCTTGGAGAAGGGGTGGTTTGCAGAAAAACCAACTTGCTCACGAGCTCAACATAGCGGTCAGGTGACAACCTGGTGATACTTCTGAGAAGATATTCAGAAAATCACGAACCACCAATATGTTACTAAACTCGAGAACAATCTTGCTTCTCAAGCAAGACGATATGATCAAATGAGCGAGGAATTGACAAAATCCTAACTCACCGACCGAAGAGTGCACCGGAAATAGGGACTAGGTAGCACAATAAACCTTACGGTGATGATTCAATAACAAACACGCTAGAATGAGGTTATTGTCCATTTAATTACCAAGCAACAGAGTTGCTAGGAGTATAGATTTCACACATCATAGTTCATCTGTCGGCATTCTGGTTGGAACAACACGGGAGCCGAGAAACGACTATTGAGGGCGGGAAGTATCACTGTATCAAGAGTTAATAGGATGGTGTGCAATTCCCATGATAATCTTAACATAAAGATGGTAATACTGCAAGGTAGAGCAGAACAAAGGCTGGATTAGCAATTTGATCTGCGGAGCACAAATACTTTGACCCAATCCTGGATATGGATGAGGTTCTGGAGTTTGCTTCTCCTAGTCATTCCGGAATAGAATGGCTTGACGGACCACAAGGGTAATAGGCATCGATGAACGGGTGCACACATACTCTTGACTATCAATTGATAGACGAAGGTCAGAAGACAACTAAGGAGGGAGAACTCGAAAGAACATACGATTTACTAAGTTGTGGATGCATGGATTTGCATGTCGAACGAGTTCAACATATTTCTTCCGGATAACCCATACAGAAAGGTTGAACTGGCAGAGTCACAATATAGAATCGAGAACTCGTCAAGAGCACTCTGGTTGTGATCTTTTGGTTCAAACAACTTCTGCCATAAACAGTTCATAGCGAAAAAGGGTTTCCCCCTGCTTTGTATTACAAAGCAACATCGATACATCCAAAACGGTTCATAGTATTTGGAAGAAGGAAATACCACGGACCTCAAGGACTAACGCAAAGGTTACTAATAACCTAAGGGAGCTAGAAATTACTATCAACATGAAGTAAGTAGGGTGAATCTCGGGTTCAAAACCCAGAAGTAGAATGCCTACTAACTAAATGGCATCACAGGATGCTTTCGAGAATGATGGCCAGAATCATCACACTGGGAACAGAAAACATGGCTAAGTTACTAGATGATACTCTAGACACCTAGGGTCATAATACTAGCTCCAACATATATGTCGAGGCAACAGACTACCTTAACTCAACAATTTATCATCATGAGATACCAAAGCTGTCAGGACCCCGATCCTAAGTCACACCGATCTAGCATGTAACACATCATATCACTTTGCGGCCTCACGCACGATATTCCCACAGGTGCCACCTTACCTGGTCCGGGACCGTTTGCGCCTTTTGGCTCACGTATATGATAGTGCCGCTAGCATCCATATGACAAAGAACCCGGGCTGACATGGCTAGTCGTGAACCCAAAGTGGCACTAACTTACAGGGACAGGCATACATGACCCAGCAACGAACGTGTCGGTCATCAGCGAGTGAATCCGGGCTGTAGCAACTAGGCTAGCAGGACTCCGGTAAACCGGGCTGTAGCAGGCTAATAGGACTCCGGTAGACATCGTGTGACATTTCCCCGAAGGGACAGAGAAAGGAACGAAGAAGGACACATGCCAACCAGCCTGACTGTTCCGGAGCAGTAGCAAGCTACCAAGGCTTAGTGGAAGCACTAGGAGACATTTCCCGGTAAGAGAGGCTACTAAGGATAAACAACTAGATAGTCAGATCCCACACATACCAAGCATTTCAATAACATACACACAATATGCTCGATATGTGCAAATACAACATGGCATCACAACATGACTCTACAACTCAAGTATTATTCAATAGACTCCAAGGAGCGAGATATTACAAACATGAGTCTCATGACCCAGCATTCAGAGCACACAAGTCAAGCACAAGCGGAAGCTTAACACATCTGAGTACAGACATCTACAAATGAAAAAGGCTGAGAAGCCTGACTATCTACTAGATCCTGCAGAGGGCACAAGATCGTAGTTGAGGTAACAAGCTAAACGTCGAAGTCCACGCGTAACTACTAGCGAGACTGAAATCTCTCTGCAAAAACGTAAAATAGGCAAACGTGAGTACAAATGTACCCAGCAAGACTTACATCAGAACTAACTACATAGGCATCATTATCAACAAAGGGGGTGGTGGAGTTTAACTGCAGCAAGCCAACTTCGACTCGGTGGCTATCCTGAACTACGACTGCAAGTAACTCTTTTGAGGTGGCGCACACGAGTCCACATATTCACCATATCAATACACCACTATGGATCCGCTCCCGTCTCCCTACGAGAACGCCATCCATAGCACTCACGCTTGTCTTGCGTATTTTAGAGTATCCACTTTCACTTGTCTATGAACTGTACAGGCAACCCAGAAGTCCTTTACCGCGGACACGGCTATTTGAATAGATCATATTAACCCTGCAGGGGTGTACTTCTTCACACACGCTCTCGCCACTTACCGCCATGTACACCTCGTGTATCTCGGCAACCTTCAAGCGGAAGCCTGGCGAGGGAGTCGGCCACGACCTGACTAACCACACAAGTCTCTCGTCCAGGTTTATCGCCTATTCGGGTTCCATCCGCAAGGAGATCCGTCCGGGGTGTCACTCACGGCCCCAAATGATGTGTGCAGGGTTCCCAAGTCCACCATCCGGGTGCCACTTGGTACATGGGGCCACTGTGCCTAGTCTGTCCCAAGCCCACCTGTACCGGGTGCCACTTGGTAGACTACTAACACTACCTACAAATACCAGAAACTAGTTGCAACTCCTGGACAGAGATCATGTTGATTAATAAGTCGAGAGGGGTCGAGTTACCGGAACCCAATGTGTGGTAGTAACTGTTCATGGATCACAAATACATAACTCAGTTCCTAAGGACGGCTTCAATGAGACAACCCACCATGTACTCCTACATGGCCTCTCACCGCTACCTTTACCAAATCGTGTTCACACACTTAGCTCACACACAGTAGGACATGTTCACACGCCTCCGATTCATCGCCGATGAATTAGACCTGACTCAACTCTAAGCAGTAGCAGGCATGACAAACAAGCATGAATGAGTAGGCACATCAGGGCTCAGACAACTCCTACTCATGCTAGTGGGTTTCATCTATTTACTGTGGCAATGACAGGTCATGCAGAGGAAAGGGGTTCAACTACCGCAACATGTAACAGTTGAATCGTTGTTGTCCTAATGCAGTAAAAGAGAGCGGGAGCGAGAGTGTGGGATTGTATCGGAATGAACAAGGGGGTTTTGCTTGCCTGGCACTTCTGAAGATAGTATAGTTCTTCATCGGTGTCATCGATCACATCGTCGGTACACGTCTACTGAGAGGGGACAAGCACCGACAAACAAAGAAGAAACACAATCAATGCAATGCAACAATATGATGCATGAATGTGACATGGCAATATGCTGTGGTTTATGCTAATGCAACTAAAACCAGATTAAATGAAGTTGGTTTGAATCCAAGATTCAAGTTCAAACTCCACATGTGGTTATTTAAATGCCATTTAATTGAATTGTCCTAAACAGTATTCATAAGTTGTTCTAACATGCATGAAAATGGTACAGATGGATAGATTGGATTTTTCTGATCATTTTTCATATATAATTTATCTCATTTGGAGTTACGGTTGAATTTATATGAATTTTAGAAGTTTTGGGCATTTTCTGGAATTTTCTGGATTTTGGGGACGTTTGCTTTGGCTTCTGCTGGTTGAAGAATATAGATCCAAACGGGAGGGCGTGGATTGTGGAGCACCGAGGGGTCATCTCGTAGGATGTCGAGATCTCTTGTTGGTTGTCACAACAGTAACTGAAGCCACGTGCTAGTAAAAACCCTTCGGTGGAATATGCAACCAACCGATGCTATGTGAACCTGAAGAAAAAAACGAAGAGATAAAATGACATGGGTGGAAATTGCTGAGGTGGCTAGATGATGATGTGGAGGGGCTGCATGTTGAGAGAATTGGTTGTAGTGGGGATCAACTTCTTAAGAATGTAAGATGTGTGAGTGGATATTGTAAGCCTAGCTCTCCATTAATATCATGATGAAATGGAGTGATCATGTTATTGTTTGGAATTGAGCTTTTAATGCATTGTCCAGTCTCCCGTGTATGTTATGATGAAGATTGATATATTAGAGGAAATTAGAATGGTGGAAACAGTGGAGATATACACTTACACTTTCTGGTGGCCAATGTCAAGGAACTGCTTTTCTTTTCCTTTTTTCTTTTGTAGCACATCTTTTATTAAAATAAATTATTCTCCTAATTTTCAATCAATTTTGATTTTCGCGCTCGGTCAAGTTTTATGGCCGAATCTTAGCACTTGATTCTGGGTTCCCCTAGGAAAACCAACCCAGACATGAGTGTTTCTCCATCCCCAAACCCAGAGGAGATGGAATGGAGGGGCAACGCTCCCACCCTTGAGAGTGACACTTGACAGTGTCCTGGACTAGGGGATACTCACCATGTCATCTCCCGATCAGTTGAATTGGGCCGAGGACCCCATGGCCGTTTGCTCATGGGCCAGTTCGGACAGCCGATGTATACACGAGGAAGATTCCACAAGACTTGATGATCAAGACAAGGACTCCTCTCCACCGACGTATTCGACTAGGACTCTTGTTATCCTAGGCCTCTGGTACATTATATAAGCCGAGGCCAGGCTAGTCGATAGATCATCATGACATTACTCATCATACCTTTAGGGTTTAGACCACAACATACGATCTCGAGGTAGATAAACTCTTGTAATACTCATATTCATCAAGATCAATCAAGCAGGAAATAGGGTATTACCTCCATAGAGAGGGCCCGAACCTAGGTAAACATCATGTCCCCTGTCTCCTGTTAGCATCGATCTTGGACGCACAGTTCGGGACCCCCTACCCGAGATCCGCCAGTTTTGACACCGATAATGGTGCTTTCATTGAGAGTTCCGCTGTGTGGTCGGCGGAAGGATCAATGGCTCTCCTGCAGATCAACTGTGAAGTCGGCATCTTCATCACCGCCTTGACTAGTCACCTTGGCTTAACCAAGGACTGTGCCCTGCCTCCAATCGTCATGTTCAAACGAGGGCCTTCATCAACATCAACTCCGATCTCTATCATGATCATGGAGGAATCATCCATGGAGCTCGGGGGCTCAACGTCAACATTGCCCTCGGGCGACCGTGCTGTTTTTCCGAACAGCAAACTTGTATCCGCTACCACCACCTCCTCGAGCATCGCTTTGATGATTCCTTCGGTGGAATTATGCGGAATTGAGTCTACAACAACACTGTAAAATTTCGTCGCGTTCCGATTGAGTAATCTCCATCGATCTCCGATATACTGGAGCCCCGTCAAATCTGGACGGGAACCTGGACGAGTTTGGAGCATGGTGTCCAGCGTCTAGCTCGGACGTCCTTTGGAAGATCCAACTGTTGATCGGCTGTGGAATTCCTATATCTACCACCTCACAAACTTTCAGCTCGATCCGACCGTTCAAACTTCGGGAACATTTCGATTAGTGCATCACTTTTTGAATCTGTTTTCTGCGCGAATACGAATCCGACCTGAGTTCATCTTTCTTCATGAACGGGATATTGGAATATATATTTTTGGAAGAATCTCTTTATAGGGTATTGTGTTTTGTTTCCGAACACATGCTCACAAATTTTGCTCCTTTTCGGAGATACTCTTCATCGTCACGCTGGTGTCAAACCAGTCCGGTAACATTGCTCCACGTCAGCCGACCTGCGCTAGACAGATCGTCGCTTCATCGAGCCGAGCCTAACCTTATCGGATCATCAGCTCGGCAAGCCGAACAAGAGTTCGGCATCGCGAAGGCTAAATCATCACCAACACCATCGCCCCACTGGTCAGGCGCGCCGACATCGCCGCTCGGTCACTTCATCTATCCGGCATTGACCGTGTCACAAGTTATGACCAGCGTCGGCATGGCCGCACTGTTGCTTCTTCAAGTTGATGTCCATCACACCAAATGATTCACACCTCGGTTTACATGGCAGCTAGAACGTCTCCTTACTGACCTGCTCCGTCATCTCGGCTAGACCGGGGGCTTTCGCCATCTCTTCATCAACCTACTCCGGAGACTTCGGCGTTACCAGCCGACCAGCTTCGTCACGTTTGCTAGACCGGGGGCTTTGCCTCGGCGAGCCAACCTTTATCAGCATCATCGCCCATCATGCAATGGGTGTGCAGATCAAGTCCCAATTTTGGGATTAACCTTTCTTCATATTGCTGCAAAAGATAAACCAGATGCTATTAATCCTAATAATTTTTTCTTGCTTGGGTTTATTTTACCTGAGGAATTATTACTCTGGTTTGTTCCATCATCTGTACACAGGTCTGTCAAAGGGTGGCCGCATTAACAACGGTCGCGTGGTGGTTCGGTCAGTTTCTGTATACCGTTCGGCGAACGCTGCATTAGAAACTCGGACCGGCTTGTGAATTTAGGCTTTGCCACGCCTTCACCGTGTCACGCCGATGCCTTGCATCGACATTGACTTCGGTGTCAGGCCACATCTCTTTAAATAAATTATTTTTGTGAAAAGAAATTATGCAAGGATTTTATATATATTTATATTGTTCCTTTTGGACCGTGCTATTTATGTGTGTAGGTGATCGGCTTCGACTGCATCACGCGATCACTTCCGCATGCAGACATCATCGTCCCAATCGGCATAAATCGGCTCGTGTGATCACCTTGTTGGTCGAATTGCCATACCGGCATGTTTGGTTGCCTCGGGGACTTCGGCATCATTGAGAGAACTCTACCTCATCGAGTGTTCGGTACACGGGCCATATTTCTTTTATTACTCACTTCACAGAAATTATTAATCATGCAACATTTTTTTGATTTATTATTATTCCTATTATCTCCGGCTTGCACTATTTTCTGTGCATAGGTAAATGATCCGGGTCGGACAGTGCTGTCACCTCGTCGTACCGATGTATCAAGTCACCTCGGCTGGACCGGGGCTTCGTCATCACTTCATTAACCCACGCCGGGGACTTCGGCGTCACACTGTCGGCCTACATTGGCCGTGCTATGTCGCCACCTCGGAGTGCTGATGTTTACTACACAACCTTCTTCTTGTAGACGTTGTTGGGCCTGCAAGTGCACAGGTTTGTAGGACAGTAGCAAATTTCCCTCACGTGGATGACCTAAGGTTTATCAATCCGTGGGAGGCGTAGGATGAAGATGGTCTCTCTCAAACAACCCTGCAACCAAATAACAAAGAGTCTCTTGTGTCCCCAACACACCCAATACAATGGCAAATTGTATAGGTGCACTAGTTCGGCGAAGAGATGGTGATACAAGTGCAATATGGATGGTAGATAAAGGTATTTGTAATCTGAAATTATAAAAACAGCAAGGTAACTAATGATAAAAGTGAGCGTAAATGGTATTGCAATGATAGGAAACAAGGCCTAGGGTTCATACTTTCACTAGTGCAAGTTCTCTCAACAATAATAACATAGATAGATCATATAACAATTCCTCAACATGCAACACAGAGTCACTCCAAAGCCACTAATAGCGGAGAACAAACATAGAGATTATGGTAGGGTACGAAACCACCTCAAAGTTATTCTTTCGGATCGATCTATAAAAGAGTTCGTACTAGAATAACACCTTAAGACACAAATCAACCAAAACCCTAATGTCACCTAGATACTCCATTGTCACCTCAAGTATGTGTGGGCATGATTAAATGATATGCATCACACAATCTCAGATTCATCCAACCAACACAAAGTACTTCAAAGAGTGCCCCAAAGTTTCTATCGGAGAGTCAAGAACGTGTGCCAACCCCTATGCATAGGTTCATGGGCGGAACCCGCAAGTTGGTCACCAAAACATACATCAAGTGGCACGTGATATCCCATTGTCACCACAGATAAACACGGCAAGACATACATCAAGTGTTCTCAAAGTAAAGACTCAATCCGATAAGATAACTTCAAGAGGGAAACTCAATTCATTACAAGAGAGTAGAGGGGGAGAAACATCATAAGATCCAACTATAATAGCAAAGCTCGCGATACATCAAGATCGTGCCATAGAGAGAACACGAGAGAGAGAGAGAGAGATCAAACACATAGCTACTGGTACATACCCTCAGCCCCGAGGGTGAGCTACTCCCTCCTCGTCATGGATAGCACCGGGATGATGAAGATGGCCACCGATGATGGGTTCCCCCTCCGACAGGGTGCCGGAACAGACTCCCGAGAGGTTTTTGGTGGCTACAGAGGCTTGCAGTGGCGGAACTCCCGATCTATCTTGATTTCTGATGGTTTTAGGGTACGTAAGGTTATATAGGCGAAAGAAGTCGGTCGGGGGGTGCTGGGGTCCACGAGACAGGGGGCCGCGCCCTATAGGGGGGCGCCCCCTATCTTATGGGCTCCTCGAGTATCTTCCGACTTGATCTCCAAGCCTCCAGGATGATATTCTTCCAAAAAATCATGATGTCGAAGGTTTCATTCCGTTTGGACTCCATTTGATATATTCCTTTTCTTCAAAATACTGAAACATGCAATAAAACAACAATATGGGCTGGGTCTCCGGTTAGTAGGTTAGTCCAAAAAATGATATAAAAGTGTAAAATAAAGCCCATAAACATCCAAAAGGGGGTAATATAATAGCATGGAACAATAAAAAATTATAGATACGTTGGAGACGTATCAAGCATCCCCAAGCTTAATTCCTGCTCGTCCTCGAGTAGGTAAATGGTAAAAACAGAATTTTTGTTGTGGAATGCTACCTAGCATAATTCTCAATGTAATTTTCTTTATTGTGGCATGAATGTACATATCCAAATGATACAAAATAAAAGTTCATATTGACATATGAAATAGTAATACTTCAAGCATACTAATCAAAGTAATCATGTCTTCTCAAAATAACATGGCTAAAGAAAGTTATCCCTACAAAATCATATAGTCTGGCTGTTGCTCTATCTTCATCACACAAAGTATTTAATCATGCACAACCCCGATGATAAGCCAAGCAATTGTTTCATACTTTAATAATCTCAAACAATTTCAACTTTCACGCAATACATGAGCGTGAGCCATGGACATAGCACTATATGGTGAATAGAATGGTGGTTGTGGAGAAGACAAAAAGGAGAAGATAGTCTCACATCAACTAGGCGTATCAACGGGCTATGGAGATGCCCATTAATAGATATAAATGTGAGTGAGTAGGGATTGCCATGCAACGGATGCACTAGAGCTATAAATATATGAAAGCTCAACAAAAGAAACTAAGTGGGTGTGCATCCAACTCGCTTGCTCAAGAAGACCTAGGGCACTTTGAGGAAGCCCATCATTGGAATATACAAGCCAAGTTCTATAATGAAAAATTCGCACTAGTATATGAAAGTGACAACATATGAGACTCTCTATCATGAAGATCATGGTGCTATTTTGAAACACAAGTGTGGAAAAAGAGATAGTAGCATTGTCCCTTCTCTCTTTTTCTCTCATTTTATTTTATTTATTTTCTTTTTTTTTCTCTTTTTTTCTTTGGCCTTTCTTTTTTCTTTTCTGGCCTTTCTCCCCTTTTTTTTCTTTTCGTGAAGTCCGAAGTCTCATCCCGACTTGTGGGGGAATCATAGTCTTCATCATCCTTTCCTCACTAGGACAATGCTCTAATAATTAAGATCATCACACTTTTATGGATTTACAACTCAAAGCTAGAACAAGATATGACTCTATATGAATGCCTCCGGCGGTGTACCGGGATATGCAATGGATCAAGAGCGACATGTATGAAAATTATGAGGGTGGCCTTGCCACAAATACAATGTCAACTATATGATCATGCAAAGAGCAATATGACAAAAGTAATGTGTGTCATATGAACGGAACGGTGGAAAGTTGCATGGCAATATATCCCGGAATGGCTATGGAAATGCCATAATAGGTAGGTATGGTGGCTGTTTTGAGGAAGGTAAATGGTGGGTATATGGTACCGGCGAGTTGCGCGATACAAGAGAGGCTAGCAATGGTGGAAGGGTGAAAGGGTGCGTATAATCCATGGACTCAACATTAATCAAAAGAACTCATATACTTGTTGCAAAAACTTAGAAGTCATCAAAACCAAAGTACTACGCGCATGCCCCTAGGGGGATAGATTGGTAGGAAAAGACCATCGCTCGTCCCCGACCGCCACTCATAAGGAAGACAATCAATAAATAAAATTATGCTCCAACTTCATCACAAAGCGGTTCACCATACGTGCATGCTACGGAAATCACAAACTTTAACACAAGCATTCTTTAAATTCATAATCACCCAACTAGCATGACTTTAATATCACTACCTCCATATCTCAAAACAATTATCAAGCATCAAATTGATCATAGCATCCAATTCACTTTCTATGATAGTTTTTATTATACCCAACGTGGATGCTCATCATTCTAGGACCAACTTTATGACCATAGAAAATACCATGCTGTTCTAAAAGACTCTCAAAAAGATATAAGTGAAGCATGAGAGACTAGCAATTTCTACAAAATATAACCACCACCGTGCTCTAGAAGATAAAAGTGATGCACTAGAGCAAACTACTCCGAAAGATATAAGTGAAGAACAATGAGTAGATAAATAATTATGTAACTATATGAAGACTCTCTCTCATTTAAGAATTTCAGATCTTGGTATCTTATTCAAACAGCAAGCAAAACAAAATAAAATGACATTGCAAGGATAGCACAACTCATGTGAAGAAGCAAAAACTTAGGCTCAACCAATACTAACCGATAGTTGTTGAAGAAGAAAGGTGGGATGCCTATCGGGGCATCCCCAAGCTTAGATGCTTGAGACTTCTTGGAATATTATCTTGGGGTGCCTTGGGCATCCCCAAGCTTGAACTTTTGTGTCTCCTTAATTCCTCTCATATCATGTTTTCTCTATTTCTCAAAAGCTTCATTCACAACAAACTCAACAAGAACTCGTGAGATAGGTTAGTATAAACCAATGCAAAAAAACCTTATCATTTTCTACTGTAAAAAATCACTAAAATTATTATTCAACATTGCATACTAAATTCCTCTGCATATTTAATAATCCTATCCTCAAATAGAATTATTAAACAAGCAAACATATGCAAACAATGCAAACATAACAGCAATCTGCCAAAACAGTACAGTCTGTAAGGAATGCAAGAGTCATCATACTTCCCTAACTCCAAAAATTATGAAATAAAATTCCCACTGTATTAAATTTATCATAGCTCAATATTCAAAAGGTTTCATCATTATATCATTCTCTGACTTTTCTAGGGAATTTTTGCAACAGCGGTAAACTTTCTGTTTTCAAACAGCAACATGTATGCTAGCAGAATAAGCATGGCAAAGGCTATCCTTGACTTTTTTTTATTGAAACTAAAGATGCAAAACATTATTATAAATAACATCAAGCAAATACTAACAAAAGAAAATGACGCTCCAAGCAAAACACATATCATGTGGTGAATAAAAGTATAGCTCCAAGTAAAGTTACCGATGAACGAAGACGAAAGAGGGGATGCCATCCGGGGCATCCCCAAGCTTAGGCTCTTGGTTGTCCTTGAATATTACCTTGGGTGCCTTGGGCATCCCCAATCTTAGGCTCTTGCCGCTCCTTATTCCATAGTCCATCGAATCTTTACCCAAAACTTGAAAACTTCACAACACAAAACTCAACAGAAAACTCGTAAGCTCCGTTAGTATAAGAAATTAAAACCACCACTTAGGTACTGTGAAGATTTCATTCGAAATTCATATTGGTGTAATATCTACTGTATTCCAACTTCTCTATGGTTCATACCACTTACTACTAGCCATAGATGCATCAAAATAAGCAAACAACACATAGAAAACAGAATCTGTCAAAAACAGAACAGTCTGTAGTAATCTGCATCAAACGTATACTTCTGGAACTCCAAAACTCCTACCAAATTAGGACGTCTTAAGAAATTCGTGTACCAATCCATATAAAAAAGAATCAGATCAAGAGCAGGTTTCTGTGAATTAACAAAACTAATTTACTGGGTGCAAAAGTTTCTTATTTTCAGCAGGATCAACACAACTATTACCGTAAGCCATCCTAAAGGCCTTACTTGGCACTTTATTGAAACAAAAGATATAAAACATTATTAATACAGTAGCATAATCATGTAAACACACAAAAACAGTAAGGATAAATATTGAGTTGTCTGCCAACAAGCGCTTTTCTTTAATGCCTTTCTAGCTAGGCATGATGATGACAATGATGCTCACGTAAAAGATAAGAATTGAAACACAACGGGAGCATCATGAAGCATATGACTAGCACATTTAAGTCTAACCCACTTCCTATGCATAGGGATTTTGTGAGCAAACAACTTATGGGAACAATAATCAACTAGCATAGGAAGGTAATACAAGCATAGCTTCAAGAATTTAAGCACATAGGGAGGAAACTTGACATTTTTGCAATTCCTACAAGCATATGTTCCTCCCTCATAATAATTTTCAGTAGCATCATGAATGAATTCAACAATATAACCAGCACCTAAAGCATTCTTTTCATGATCTACGATCATAGAAAATTTACTACTCTCCACATAAGCAAAATTCTTCTTATTCGGAATAGTGGGAGTATCATAAGAGACTTGAACACTAAAAATTGTTTCCACATTAAAAGAGTAATGTTCGGAAAAAGGGTAATCATAATCATGACAATTTTTATAAATATAATCATCACTACTTTTTATAGTATAAGTTTTATCACAATAACCATCATAAGTAGCAACTTCGTTCTCATCATAATCGATTGAAACCTCTCCCAAGATAGTGGAATCACTAAATAAAGTTGACACTCTTCCAAATCCACTTTAGTATTCATCAAAATAAGATTCAACATCCTCCAAAATAGTGGGATCACTAATTCCTAGAGTTGACACTCTTCCAAACCCACTTTCATCAATATAATTATCATAGGTAGGAGGCATGATATCATCATAACAACTTTGCATATCAAAACTTGGGATGCTAAAAATATCATCTTGATTAAACATAGCATCCCCAAGCTTGGGACAAACATTAATTCCAGCAAATATATTTTCAAATATTTCATTCTCATCAAACATAGCTTCCCCAAGCTTGGCCCCTTTCATATCATAAGCATAATCATTCTCATCATTAAAAATATTGATAGCACCAATAGTATAGCAATTATCATCATCACAATGAGTAGTAGGAGAAACATCATTTGGGAGGGATACCTTTCTACCTTTGTTGCTTCTTATTTACTTTTTCTTCTTCATATTATGTGTGGGTTCAACCTTCCTCTTTGAGCTCCTTATTGATGAGATTGGTTGAATAGAAAGCTCCTCCTCATTACCTGATTCATCATGACAAATAATAGGAGGATATTGAGAAGTCTCTTCCCTTTCATTAGTATTCTCATCATCTTATATTTTCTTTCTTTTCTTTAGGTAATTGGCAATATAAGGATTTTCAATGCAATTCTCTGCACAAAACATATAAATCTTTTCCAAATCAATATCAAGAAAATGCTTAAGATTAAATTCTGGAATAGGCTTAGTTAAACGTTTCAACTTTTCACAACCCAAAAGCAATCTAAGTTCATTGTAATGATAAAGGGAGATCAAATCATCACAATTTTTGTACACGATCCGATCATGAAACAATTTGCATTGGAGATGTAAATGATCTTGTTTATTGCAAAATTCACAACGGGAAAGATATCTTAAATTCTCCGCACTCTTATCTAGCCTTTCTTGCAACTTCTTAGTTTCTAAATACTTACGCCTCTTGCAACATATATCTTCTTTATTTGGTGTGTTCATGCAAACATGCACTCCACAAAAGTTGACATGCTCATAAGATATATTTTCATCATGACTAGAGCAATCATCATTAGTACTAAGGATATTCTAGGAGTTTATACTAACAACATTGCAATCATGCTCATCATTCAAAGATTTAGTACCAAGCATTTTAAAGCATTCTTCTTCTAGCACTTGAGCACAATTTTCCTTCCCATCAAACTCACGAAAGATATTAAAAAGATGAAGCGTATGAGACAAACTCAATTCCATTTTTTTGTAGTTTTCTTTTATAAACTAAACTAGTGATAAAACAAGAAACAAAAAGATTTGATTGCAAGATCTAAAGATATACCTTCAAGCACTCACCTCCCCGGCAACGGTGCCAGAAAAGAGCTTAGTTGACGGGGTGTGAGTGAGTGCCGCTTACCTAGCCTCCCCGGCAACGGTGCCAGAAAAGAGCTTGATGTCTACTACACAACCTTCTTCTTGTAGACATTGTTGGGCCTGCAAGTGCATAGGTTTGTAGGACAGTAGAAAATTTCCCTCAAGTGGATGTCCTAAGGTTTATCAATCCGTGGGAGGCATAGGATGAAGATGGTCTCTCTCAAACAACCCTGCAACCAAATAACAAAGAGTCTCTTGTGTCCCCAACACACCCAATACAATGGCAAATTGTATAGGTGCACTAGTTCGGCGAAGAGATGGTGATACAAGTGCAATATGGATGGTAGATAAAGGTATTTGTAATCTGAAATTATAAAAACAGTATGGTAACTAATGATATAAGTGAGTGTAAACGGTATTGCAATGATAGGAAACAAGGCCTAGGGTTCATACTTTCACTAGTGCAAGTTCTCTCAACAATAATAACATAGATAGATCATATAACAATCCCTCAACATGCAACAAAGAGTCACTCCAAAGCCACTAATAGCGGAGAACAAACGTAGAGATTATGGTAGGGTACGAAACCACCTCAAAGTTATTCTTTCGGTTCGATCTATAGAAGAGTTCGTACTAGAATAACACCTTAAGACACAAATCAACCAAAACCCTAATGTCACCTAGATACTCCATTGTCACCTCAAGTATCCGTGGGCATGATTAAAAGATATGCATCACACAATCTCAGATTCATCCAACCAACACAAAGTACTTCAAAGAGTGCCCCAAAGTTTCTACCGGAGAGTCAAGAACGTGTGCCAACCCCTATGCATAGGTTCATGGGCGGAACCCGCAAGTTGGTCACCAAAACATACATCAAGTGGCACGTGATATCCCATTGTCACCACAGATAAACAAGGCAAGACATACATCAAGTGTTCTCAAAGTAAAGACTCAATCCGATAAGATAACTTCAAGAGGGAAACTCAATTCATCACAAGAGAGTAGAGGGGGAGAAACATCATAAGATCCAACTATAATAGCAAAGCTCGCGATACATCAAGATCGTGCCATAGAGAGAACACGAGAGAGAGAGAGAGAGATCAAACACATAGCTACTAGTACATACCCTCAGCCCCGAGGGTGAACTACTCCCTCCTCATCATGGATAGCGCTGGGATGATGAAGATGGCCACCGGTGATGGGTTCCCCCTCCGGCAGGGTGCCGGAACAGACTCCCGAGAGGTTTTTGGTGGCTACAGAGGCTTGCAGCGGCGGAACTCCCGATCTATCTTGATTTCTGATGGTTTTAGGGTACGTAAGGTTATATAGGCGAAAGAAGTCGGTCGGGGGGTGCTCGAGGGGTCCACGAGACAGGGGGCCGCGCCTTGTAGGGGGGGGGGCGCCCCTATCTCCTGGGCTCCTCGAGTATCTTCTGACTTGATCTCCAAGCCTCCAGGATGATATTCTTCCAAAAAATCACGATGCCAAAGGTTCCATTCCGTTTGGACTCCGTTTGATATTCCTTTTCTTCGAAAAACTGAAACAGGCAATAAAACATCAATATGGGCTGGGCCTCCGGTTAGTAGGTTAGTCCCAAAAATGATATAAAAGTGTAAAATAAAGCCCATAAACATCCAAAATGGGGTAATATAATAGCATGGAACAATCAAAAATTATAGATACATTGGAGACGTATCAAGTGCCGAGCTCTTTGCTCCTTCACCTCGAGACCAGCTTGAGGGATGGAACCTTGTCCCGCATCAAGCTCGGACCATGTCATCAATGCCGAACACATTAACCAGCTAAGTCGCTTTCATGCTCAAAGTTTTAAATTTTTAACTTGTGTTCGGTTCGACCAAGCATTATATTTTTTGTGGCAAAAAGTTGTTTGTGAAAAACTTCCTTGTCGAAACTTTGTTTGGTGTCGCACGAATTCAAATACCCCATTTATTTGGGGGCTTCCTTTATGAAGCCTTTCCTCTTGCATATGATTATACTTGTATGGCTTCGCTCCTTGTTCGTGTATTACGCCACAATATGCACCATGTTGACTTAAGTGTTCCGCAAGCTGGGTTGCCTTGCTCCTGTGTTTACCCCTACGTTCCCGATTGTTCGGCTAGGGAGTAAAGGGAGCACCTCTGCGATTGTCACGATCGGGTCATCCGAGCTCGAACCTCAGACTAGGTGAAGTCGAAAGCTAGTGCTCTTATTGTTTTCAATCATGGTCGGCACACAATGGAACTCATGAGTACAAAACATCTATTGCACAAGTATCATAGTAACAATGAGAAACCGAAGAAAGGTATCGGTGGGGGTACTATTTTCTTCGAAGATGCTTCTTACACTTCGACAGTAATATAGCATAAGTTCTCTGAGCGCGCTTTGTCTGTTACAGACTTATGGCCTGATTGCCTGGTTATCGGAAACACCGTCGATATTCTCGACAGGTGGAGTACATAATACTTTTCGGCCCTTGACCGAAGAGGGAGAAGACGACGGTCGGTTAAGACGCGTTTAAAGTTCGGGTGAACACAAATATGATATAAGTACTTCGGTATATACAATAATCATTATACATAAAATTCTTTTACCCAAGTCACTTGGGGGCTCTTAAATTAGTATGAGCTGTTTTATAATAAGTGTTCTTCTTAGTCGTTGCAAAGTCTTTTTCTATCACTCTTTTTTTGACTCGAGTGTATGGTCAATAGCCGGATAGCCTGTCTTCTCTATAAAAGCCACTCGAGTTTAGTTCACTAAACTGGCCTCAGAGAAGTACTCCGCCTTTGGGATAAGGAGCTTGAAGCCGTAGGCTGACCCGCTTGAAGTCTTGAGATCAGATGTGTCATGTTAAAGCACGAAAGAAGCACAATTTTCTTTTCCAATTTTCGGATTGACACTAAACACTTTATCTAGTTC
The DNA here is from genome assembly GCF_018294505.1 of Triticum aestivum. Lineage (NCBI taxonomy): Eukaryota > Viridiplantae > Streptophyta > Magnoliopsida > Poales > Poaceae > Triticum > Triticum aestivum. The sequence continues at coordinate 682,992,104 of NC_057795.1, read as the reverse complement.
AGACGTCAGGTTTTTACTGCAGTTTTTTGGTTTTCCAAGCCTATGGCACTTTTATACTATTTGTGTGTTTCCAGCATAAGTCTCGCAGTGCAACTCCGGACACCTTTAGAGATTCGGCAAAAAATTCTCGGATATTACTATATATGCATCGGTTTCGAATTATGACTTCGGTCAATAGTTGGGTTGCCCGGCTCCCGTGCTTGCCTCCTACGTTCCGCTTTATTCGGCTAGGTGTGCAAAGGGAAAACCATTGGGATTGTGCTTCCAGCTAGCATGGTTAAAGCACCTCAGTGGAGAAAGCCGAAAACTGACTGTCACAATAAGCACAAACTGGTCAACAATCCGATGACCATGTTATACTATAAGATCGATAGAGGCCACCCCATGTTAAATGATGGGTTGTTCATAACATTGGCCTAAGTGTTTACAGCTTGACCTCGGCTGTCGCCGAACACTAACCGGGGGCTCATAGCTAGCTTCCCCAGTTTAAAGCTCCTATGACTAAGTGAAAGTTATAAAGCCCGCATATCTGATTGCCTCATTTCCGCTAACACAACCTCCTTCGGGCACCGAGACGTCGGTTAAGGGTTGTTTTGTTATTACAGAAACACCCTGTAGCATCTACAAGGGGGTGGAAGCCGACGATGGGCCACTTTCAACTGATAAACGGTCGCAACGGAGTCAAAATAAATATATCATCGGCATTTGTATTCCGAGGGCTGCCTTCCGTAATCATTGTTATAAAGCCGTAAATATGCATCAATTTGACTTGAGATTTTGGCCAACCTGGGTTGCCTGGAACCTGTGCTTACCCCTACGTTCCCGATTGTTCGGCTAGGCAATAAAGGGAGCACCTCTGTGATTGTTACTACCGGGTCATCCGGGTTAGTACCTCAGACTGGGTGAAGCCGAAAGCTAGCCATCTTAAAGGATATAATTGGTCGGCAACGACGGAAGTGAAAAATTAGGTTCACTAAAGACCACATAGTTCGGGAACTTTCCCCAAACTAAATCCTCAATATTTTGCTCCCACATTGATCGGAGCTGAGGTTTCATGGTCATGATCAGCATGAAAATCCAAAGAAAGGAACCGATAGCGGGACTATTCTCCTTGGAAGATGTTTCTTACATTAAAAAGTAATATAACATATCTCTCCGCGTACCTTTGTTTATAAAACCGTATGACCGGATTGCCTTGTTTGTCGTAAATCTTTGCTCTTATAAAGGTTTTATAAAGAAGGAAAAACACTCCCCGACTGCCGGTCGAGGAGGTTGAAGCCGATGGTTGGTCAACAAAGTTTTGTACAATGCGAATCCGAGCATTAATGATGTAAAATACTTGGATACATAGGATCATAAAATGCGAGTAAAGTCGATTTATTGCAGCCCATATTTTAAAGACCAAGGGGCACAATCTCGCTGAGACAACCGAGCAACTTACATAAAGCTCTCCTAAATCCCAAGTGGCATCAATTTCCTATCTATTAAGCCCCTTGGGGCCAACCTTGACAAGCCCAGCTTTCGCTGGCTCTAGCTCCTTTAAGAGATCTTTATTCTCTTTTTGAGAAGTATGTGTTAAACACAACCTATTTTTTCTATCAAACGAATATCGATCCCTAATTTGGCCACCCGTGCCCACATTAAGGCTCGGGGGCTACTGGGCTTTGTGCTCATTATTAACTAATATTAAAGGGGCACATCGATCCCCTGATCTGGTGTTGCCACCCGACCAGTGTCTTGGGGGCTACTGCATTGGCAATCCAGTGCAGAAAATTTAAGTGCATTATAGTTTTCGAGGAGATTATGATCCTCACGTTGGTCGGCCGCACCCAACCTGAGTCTCGAGGACTTTGCACATCGCCTTTTGTGTCCCGAAGTATTCTGCCAAGCTACGAGTTGATCTCAGGTCGATTTTGCGAATCAACCTGAGTCTCAGGGGCTACTGGGATCAGCGGTCTTATGTCATCCTTCAGGTGCATCTCGGGTTTTAGACCGATACACACCTTGAGGGCTACTGGCTATATATCTCGGCAGAGAAGTAGTCCGGCATAAAGCTTGGACGCCAGTGGCTGGCTCCATAGAGGGCATTTCCGGCATTAAGCTCGGCTAAACTCCTTCAACTTTTTTGAACCAAGGTGATCTATGACACCTCGGATATAGTCCGATGTTGGAGCTTGGACATAGTCTGGCATTGGAGCTCGGATACACTCCGACGTTGGAGCTCGAAAGCGGTCCGGCGTTGGTGCTCGGCTGCATAAGATACCTCGAATACAGTTCGGCGTTGGAGCTCGGACGCAAGGGGACACTACCGCCCGGGAGCAACTTCAAACCCGAGGTGTGGCATAAAAATAACAAGCCATTGATAAAGGCCGGAAACTTAAAGGGGCTCCTCGGATACCCGATGTGTAAACTCTTCGGATTTACTTCGGCGACACTCAAGATCGAAGATGAGAAGATTTGTTGAACCAATTTTCAAGACCAGCGACCAAAGATGAAGAACAGTTCGGAAGGATCGAGGAGCGTCCCCAACTTGAAGACCGGTTCAGGGGGCTACTGACGGTGTCCTGGACTAGGGGGTACTCACCACATCATCTCCTGATCAGTTGGACTGGGCCGAGGACCCCCATGGCCGTTTGCTCATGGGCCAGTTCGGACAGCCGATGTATACACGAGGAAGATTCCACAAGACTTGGTGATCAAGACAAGGACTCCTCTCCACCGACGTATTCGACTAGGACTCTTGTTATCCTAGGCCTCTGGTACATTATATAAGCAGAGGCCAGGCTAGTCGATAGATCATCATGACATTACTCATCATACCTATAGGGTTTAGACCACAACATACGATCTCGAGGTAGATCAACTCTTGTAATACTCATATTCATCAAGATCAATCAAGCAGGAAGTAGGGTATTACCTCCATAGAGAGGGACCGAACCTGGGTAAACATCATGTCCCCTATCTCCTGTTACCATCGACCTTAGACGCACAGTTCGGGATCCCCTACCCGAGATCCGCCGGTTTTGACACCGACAACACCCCTTGGCGGCGGGGAGATAGCCCCCCTTTTTCCTGACACTTATGTTGTTCCTGACATTTTTGCTTTTCATGGGCTAGGCACTCCCCCAGTGACCTGCAAGTGTGCCCCTCGATTCTACCCATTCGAGTGCCAGCCCATGCGCCCATGTAGTCTTATGTAGTGCTACGTCTTGAGCTTGCATTGATTTTCCTTGAAGAGGAAAGGGTGATACAGCAATAGTAGCATAAGTATTTCCCTCAGTTTTTGAGAACCAAGGTATCAATCCAGTAGGAGGCTCCTCAGAAGTCCCACGCACCTACACAAACAAACAAGAACTCACAACCAACGCAATAAAGGGGTTGTCAATCCCTTCACGGCCACTTGCGAAAGTGAGATCTAATAGAGATAATATGATAAGATAAATATATTTTTGGCATTTTATGATATAGACTGGAAAACTAAAGATGCAAATAAAAGTAGATTGAAAGCTTATATGATAAGATATAGACCCGGGGGCCATAGGTTTCACTAGTGGCTTCTCTCAAGATAGCATAAGTATTATGGTGGGTGAACAAATTACTGTCGAGCAATTGATAGAAAAGCGAATAATTATGAGATTATCTAGGCATGATCATGTATATAGGCATCACGTCCGTGACAAGTAGACCGACTCCTGCCTGCATCTACTACTATTACTCCACACATCGACCGCTATCCAGCATGCATCTAGAGTATTAAGTTCATAAAGAACAGAGTAACACATTAAGAAAGATGACATGATGTAGAGGGATAAACTCATGCAATAAGATATAAACCCCATCTTTTATCCTCGATGGCAACAATACAGTACGTGCCTTGCTGCCCTTGCTATCACTACGAAAGGACACCGCAAGATTGAACCCAAAGCTAAGCACTTCTCCCATTGCAAGAAAGATCAATCTAGTAGGCCAAACCAAATTGATAATTCGAAGAGACTTGCAAAGATAACTTAATCACACATAAAAGAATTCAGAGGAGATTCAAATATTTCTCATAGATAAACTTATCATAAACCCACAATTCATCGGATCTCGACAAACACACCGCAAAAAGAGTTACATCGAATAGATCTCCAAGAAGATCAAGGAGAACTTTGTATTGAGATTCAAAGAGAGAGAAGAAGCCATCTAGCTAATAACTATGGACCCGAAGGTCTGTGGTAAAATACTCACAACTCATCGGAGAGGCCTTGGAGATGATGTAGAGGCCCTCCATGGTCGATTCCCCCTCCGATAGAGCGCCGCCGAAGGCTCCAAGATGGGATCTCGCGGATACATAAGGTTATGACGGTGGAAATAGGTTTTCGTGGTCGCTTCTGATGTTTTTGGGATACATGGGTATATATAGGAGGAAGAAGTAGGTCGGTGGATGCTTGAGGGGCCCACGAGGGTGGGGGCCGCGCCCACCCGTAGGGGGCGCGCCAGGCACCCTCGTGGCCGCCTCCTTTGTTTCTTGACTTCCACTCCAAGTCCTCTGGATCACGTTTGTTCCAAAAAGATTGCTCCCGAAGGTTTCATTCCGTTTGGACTCCGTTTGATATTCCTTTTCTTCGAAACACTAAAATAGGCAAAAAACATCAATTCGGGCTGGGCCTCCGGTTAGTAGGTTAGTCCCAAAAATGATATAGAAGTGTAAAGTAAAGCCCATAAACATCCAAAATGGGTAATATAATAGCATGGAACAATCAAAAATTATAGATACGTTGGAGACGTATCAAGCATCCCCAAGCTTAATTCCTGCTCGTCCTCGAGTAGGTAAATGATAAAAACAGAAGTTTTGATGTGGAATACTACCTAGCATAATTCTCAATGTAATTTTCTTTATTGTGGCATGAATGTTCAGATCCAAATGATTCAAAATAAAAGTTCATATTGACATAAGAAATAGTAATACTTCAAGCATACTAATCAAAGCAATCATGTCTTCTCAAAACAACACGGCTAAAGAAAGTTCATCCCTACAAAATCATATAGTTAGGTCATGCTTCATTTTCGTCACACAAAAATGCTCCCATCTTGCACACCCCCGATGACAAGCCAAGCAATTGTTTCGTACTTAAATAATCTCAAACTTTTTCAACTTTCACGCAATACATGAGCGTGAGCCATGGATATAGCACTATGGGTGGAATAGAATATGATGATGGGGGTTGTGTGGAGAAGACAAAAAAGGAGAAAGTCTCACATTGACGAGGATAATCAGCAGGCTATGGAGATGCCCATCAATTGATGTCAACATGAGGAGTAGGGATTGCCATGCAACGGATGCACTAGAGCTATAAATGTATGAAAGCTCAACAAAAGAAACTAGTGGGTGTGCATCCAACTTGCTTGCTCACGTAGACCTAGGGCATTTGAGGAAGCCCATTGTAGGAATATACAAGCCAAGTTCTATAATGAAAAATTCCCACTAGTATATGAAAGTGACAACATATGAGACTCTCTATATGAAGAACATGGTGCTACTTTGAAGCACAAGTGTGGAAAAAAGATAGTAACATTGCCCCTTTTTTATTTTATATATTTTTTGGGTATTTTTTATTTGGCCTTTTTTTATTTGGCCTTTCTTTTTTTGCCTTTCTTTTTTTTATTTGGGGACAATGCTCTAATAATGATGATCATCACACTTCTATTTATTTACAACTCATGAATTACAACTCAATACTAGAACAAGATATGACTCTATGTGAATGCCTCCGGCGGTGTTCCGGGATGGGCAATGAATCAAGAGTGACATGTATGAAAAATTATGCATGGTGGCTTTGCCACAAATACGATGTCAACTACATGATCATGCAAGGCAATATGACAATGATGATGTGTGTCATGATGATGAATGGAACGGTGGAAAGTTGCATGGCAATATATCTCGGAATGGCTATGGAAATGCCATAATAGGTAGGTATGGTGGCTGTTTTGAGGAAGATATAAGCAGGTTTATGTGTGATAGATTGTATTGTATCACGGGGTTTGGATGCACCAGCGCAGTTTGCACCAACTCTCAAGGTGAGAAAGGGCAATGCACGGTAACGAAGAGGCTAGCAATGACTCAACATTAGTCAAAAAGAACTCATATACTTATTGCAAAAATCTACAAGTCATCAAAAACCAAGCACTACGCGCATGCACCTAGGGGGATAGATTGGTAGGAAAAGACCATCGCTCATCCCCGACCGCCACTCATAAGGATGCAAAATCTAAGAACACCTCATGTTTCAAATTTGTTACACAACTTTTACCATACGTGCATGCTACGGGAATTGCCAACTTCAACACAAGCATTCTTTAAATTCATAATCACCCAACTAGCATGACTCTAATATCACTACCTCCATATCTCAAAACAATTATCAAGTATCAAATTGATCATAGCATCCAATTCACTTCCCATGATAGTTTTTATTATACCCAACTTCGATGCCCATCATTCTAGGACCAATTTTATAACCATAGCAATACCATGCTGTTCTAAGATACTATCAAAATAATATAAGTTAAGAATGAGAGAATAACAATTTCTACAAAATAAAGCCACCGCCGTGCTCTAAAAGATATAAGTGAAGCACTAGAGCAAAAACTATCTAGCTCAAAAGATATAAGTGAAGCACATAGAGTATTCTAATAAATTCCAATCAAGTGGGTTTCTCCCAAAAGGTGTGTACAGCAAGGATTATTGTGGTAAACTAAAATTCAAGGACTAATATCATACAAGACGCTCCAAGCAAAACACATATCATGTGGCGAATAAAAATATAGCTCCAAGTAAAGTTACCGATAGATGAAGACGAAAGAGGGGTTTCCTTCTGGGGCATCCCCAAGCTTAGGCTTTTGGTTATCCTTGAATATATTGGGGTGCCATGGGCATACCCAAGCTTAGGCTCTTGCCACTCCTTATTCCAGAATCCATCAAATCTTTACCCAAAACTTGAAAACTTCACAACACAAAACTCAACAGGAAATCTCATAAGCTCCGTTAGTGCAAGAAAGAAAAATCACCACATAAGGTACTGTAGTGAACTCATTCTTTATTTATATTGGTGTTAAACCTACTGTATTCCAACTTCTCTATGGTTCACACCCATACATACTAGCCATAGATGCATCAAAATAAGCAAACAACACACGAAAAACAGAATCTGTCAAACACAGAACAGTCTGTAGGAATCTGTAACTCTCGAATACTTATGTAACTCTAAAATTCCTACCAAAATAGGAAGTCCTGGGCAATTTGTATGTTGATCTACAGCAAAAATAATCAACGCTAAAGCACGTTTCTGTGAATTAATAAAATTATTTTTGTGCGTGCAAAGTTTCTATTTTTCAGCAGAATCAAATTAACTATCACAATAGGTTATCCTATAGGTTCTACTTGGCACAAACACTAAGTAAAACATGAAAACACATCTAAACAGAAGGTAGATGCAAAATTTATTGCTAAACAGAAGCAAAAACAAAAAAAAAATTGGGTTGCCTCCCAACTAGCGCTATCGTTTAATGCCCCTAGCTAGGCATAAAAGCGAGAATAGATCTAAGTAGTGCCATCTTTAATTTTCAGTTTTTTAGCGGAGTCATGCTCGAATCCGGGAGGTTCTTTACGTTTCCCTTCATGCTCGGAAATTTTTAGATCTAAAGAATCCAACCGCTTATTGCAAAGAGTAATCAACATATTCATGCGGTGAAGATTTCCGCTAACACTCTTAAGAGGTTCAAGAGACTTTTTTAAGATTTTTGTTACTTCGCAAATCTTTTCAAACACTTGTGTTTCTTCTTGGGTAGGATGTGGCCCCCCCTTTTGGGGTAGTGTTCCCACTATTCCCTCTATAATTCATCTGCAATACTGGGATGAATTTCAATAAAATTTCCCTTGGCAATGCAATCCAAGAGTTGTCTATGAGACATATTTAACCCAACATAAAAATTGCAAAGTAGAATTCTAAAACTCACCTCTAGGGTGCAGTTATGATAAGATTCCATCATCCTATACCAAGCATATTTTAAGTTTTCTCCTTGCCTTTGCTTAAAGTGAAGAACTTCAAACTTGGGAGACATAGGAGCAGATAAGGGACTAGCCATAACGACGAGTACACAAAAGGCAAGCGAAAGAAAGAGGAGATTGGGAAAGAGAGGGTGAATAAAACGGCAAAGGTGAAGTGGGGGAGAGGAAAACGAGAGGCAAATGGAAAATACTGTAAGTGCGAGGGAGATGAGTTTATGATGGGTACTTGGTATGTCTTGACTTGAGCGAAGACCTCCCCGGCAACGGCGCCAGAAATCATTCTTGCTACGTCTTGAGCTTGCATTGGTTTTCCTTGAAGAGGAAAGGGTGATGCAGCAATAGTAGTGTAAGTATTTCCCTCAGTTTTTGAGAACCAAGGTATCAATCCAGTAGGAGGCTCCTAAGAAGTCCCACGCACCTACACAAACAAACAAGAACTCGCAACCAACGCAATAAAGGGGTTGTCAATAAAAGTAGATTGAAAGCTTATATGATAAGATATAGATCCGGGGGCCATAGGTTTCACTAGTGGCTTTTCTCAAGATAGCATAAGTATTACGGTGGGTGAACAAATTACTGTCGAGCAATTGATAGAAAAGAAAATAATTATGAGATTATCTAGGCATGATCATGTATATAGGCATCACGTCCGTGACAAGTAGACCGACTCCTCCCTGCATCTACTACTATTGCTCCACACATCGACCGCTATCCAGCATGCATCTAGAGTATTAAGTTCATAAAGAACAGAGTAACGCATTAAGAAAGATGACATGATGTAGAGGGATAAATTCATGCAATACGATATAAACCCCATCTATTTATCCTCGATGGCAACAATACAATACGTGCCTTGCTGCCCTTGTTGTCACTGGGAAAGGACACCGCAAGTTTGAACCCAAAGCTAAGCACTTCTCCCATTGCAAGAGAGATCAATCTAGTAGGCCAAACCAAACTAATAATTCGAAGAGACTTGCAAAGATAACTTAATCACACATAAAAGAATTCAGAGGAGATTCAAATATTTCTCATAGATAAACTTATCATAAACCCACAATTCGTCGGATCTCGACAAACACACTGCAAAAAGAATTACATCGTATAGATCTCCAAGAAGATCAAGGAGAACTTTGTATTGAGATTCAAAGAGAGAGAAGAAGCCATCTAGCTAATAACTATGGACCTGAAGGTCTATGGTAAACTACTCACAACTCATCAGAGAGGCCTTGGAGATGATGTAGAGGCCCTCCGTGGTTGATTCCCCCTCCGGCGGAGCGCCGGTGAAGGCTCCAAGATGGGATCTCGCGGATACATAAGGTTATGACGGTGGAAATAGGTTTTCATGGTCGCTTATGATGTTTTCGGGGACATGGGTATATATAGGAGGAAGAAGTAGGTCGGTGGACGCTCGAGGGGCTCACGAGGGTGGGGGGCGTGCCCACCTGTAGGGGGAGTGTCGGGCACCCTCGTGGCCGCCTCCTTTGTTTCTTGACTTCCACTCCAAGTCCTTTGGATCATGTTTGTTCCAAAAAGATCGCTCCCGAAGGTTTCATTCCATTTGGACTATGTTTGATATTCCTTTTCTTCGAAACACTGAAATAGGCAAAAAAACAGCAATTCGGGCTGGGCCTCCGGTTAGTAGGTTAGTCCCAAAAATGATATAAAAGTGTAAAGTAAATCCCATAAACATCCAAAACGGGTAATATAATAGCATGGAACAATCAAATATTATAGATACGTTGGAGACGTATCATGTAGCTCACGAGCTCTTCTACGAACTTCTGTGCATCAACCTTCCTGATGACAAAGTCGCCTAATTCTTCGTCAAGGAGTATTCCTCCTCAAGCAAATCCATGTTCTTGAGCATCTTTTCCATATCAATCTCGGTCTTCCTTCCCAGATGTGGCGAAGAGCCACCCTCAGCTGCCATGGCAACGCGCTAGAGAGGCCCTACTACATTTTGAGCTTGCGTTGGTTTTCCTCGAAGAGGAGAGGGTGATGCAGCAAGTGTAGCGTAAGTATTTCCCTCAGTTTTGAGAACCAAGGTATCAATCCAGTAGGAGGCTCCTCAAAAGTCCCACGCACCTACACAAACAAACTGAGAACTCGCAACCAACGCAATAAAGGTGGTGTCAATCCCTTCACGGCAACTTGCGAAAGTGAGATCTGATAAAGATAGTATGATAAGATAAATATATTTTTGGTATTTTATAATATAGATGCAAAAAGTAAAGATGCAAATAAAATTAGATTGAAAGCAAATATGATAAGAGATAGACCCGGGGGGCATAGGTTTCACTAGTGGCTTCTCTCAAGATAGCATAAGTATTACGGTGGGTGAACAAATTACCGTCAAGCAATTGATAGAAAAGTGCATAGTTATGAGATTATCTAGGCATGATCATGTATATAGGCATCACGTCCATAACAAGTAGACCGACTCCTTCCTGCATCTACTACTATTACTCCACGCATCGACCGACTCCTGTCAGCATCTAGAGTATTAAATTCATAAGAACAGAGGAACGCATTACGCAAGATGACATGATGTAGAGGGATAAACTCATGCAATATGATATAAACCCCATCTTTTTATCCTCGATGGCAACAATACAATACGTGCATTGCAACCCTTTCTGTCACAGGGTAAGGACACCGCAAGATTGAACCCAAAGCTAATCACTTCTCCCATGGCAAGAAAGACCAATCTAGTAGGTTAAACCAAACTGATAATTCGAAGAGACTTGCAAAGATAACTCAATCATACATAAAAGAATTCAGAGAAGATTCAAATATTATTCATAGATAAACTTGATCATAAATCCACAATTCATCGGATCTCGACAAACACACCGCAAAAAGAGTTTAGATCGAATAGATCTCCACAAGAGAGGGGGAGAACATTGTATTGAGATCCAAAAAGAGAGAAGAAGCCATCTAGCTAATAACTATGGACCCGTAGGTCTATGGTAAACTACTCACAACTCATCGGAGGGGAAAGGATGTTGATGTAGAGGCCCTCCATGGTTGATTCCCCCTCCGGCAGAGTGCCGGCGAAGGCTCCAAGATGGGATCTCGCGGATACATAAGGTTACAGCGGTGGAAATTGTGTTTCGTGCTGCTCCTGGATGTTTTCGGGTTACGTAGGTATATATAGGAGGAAGAAGTACGTCGGTGGCCGCCTGAGGGTCCCACGAGACAAGGGGCGCGCCCTACAGGGGGGCCCTATCTCGTGGGGCCCTCGGAAGCTTCTTGACTTGCACTCCAAGCTCTCCGGATCACATTCGTTCCAAAAATCACGCTCCCAAAGGTTTCATTCCATTTGGACTCCGTTTGATATTCCTTTTCTTCAAAATACTGAAATAGGCAAAAAACAACAATATGGGCTGGGCCTCCGGTTAGTAGGTTAGTCCCAAAAATGATATAAATGTGTAAAATAAAGCCCATAAACATCCAAAAGGGGTAATATGATAGCATGGAACAATAAAAAATTATAGATACGTTGGAGACATATCAAGCATCCCCAAGCTTAATTCCTGCTCGTCCTCGAGTAGGTAAATGATAAAAAGAGAATTTTTGATGTGGAATGCTACCTAGCATAATTCATAATGTAATTTTCTTTATTGTGGCATGAATGTTCAGATCCAAATGAATACAAAATAAAAGTTCATATTGACATAAGAAATAGTAATACTTTAAGCATACTAATCAAAGCAATCATGTCTTCTCAAAATAACATGGCTAAAGAAAGTTATCCCTACAAAATCATATAGTCTGGCTGTTGCTCTATCTTCATCACACAAAGTATTTAATCATGCACAACCCAATGACAAGCCAAGCAATTGTTTCATACTTTAATAATCTCAAACTTTTTCAACTTTCACGCTATACACGAGCGTGAGCCATGGACATAGCATTATATGTGGAATATAATGGTGGTTGTGGAGAAGACAAAAAAGGAGAAGATAGTCTCACATCAACTAGGCATATCAACGGGCTATGGAGATGCCCATTAATAGATATCAATGTGAGTGAGTAGGGATTGCCATGCAACGGATGCACTAGAGCTATAAATATATGAAAGCTCAACAAAAGAAACTAAGTGGGGTGCATCCAACTTGCTTTCTCACGAAGACCTAGGGCATTTTGAGGAAGCCCATCATTGGAATATACAAGCCAAGTTCTATAATGAAAAATTCCCACTAGTATATGAAAGTGACAACATATGAGACTCTCTAACATGAAGATCATGGTGCTATTTTGAAGCACAAGTGTGGAAAAAGAGATAGTAGCATTGTCCCTTCTCTCTTTTTCTCTCATTTTTTATTTTTTTTCTTTTCCTTTTTTTCTTTTTTCTTTTCTTTGGCCTTCTCTCTTTTTTTCTCTTTGGCCTTTTCTTTTTTCTTTCTTTTTGTAAAGTCCGAAGTCTCATCCCGACTTGTGGGGGAATCATAGTCTTCATCATCCTTTGCTCACTAGGACAATGCTCTAATAATGAAGATCATCACACTTTTATGGATTTACAACTCAAAGCTAGAACAAGATATGACTCTATATGAATGCCTCCGGCGGTGTACCGGGATATGCAATGAATCAAGAGCGACATGTATGAAAATTATGAAGGTGGCCTAGCCACAAATACAATGTCAACTACATGATCATGCAAAAAGCAATATGACAAAAGTAATGCGTGTCATATGAACGGAATGGTGGAAAGTTGCATGGCAATATATCTCGGAATGGCTATGGAAATGCCATAATATGTAGGTATGGTGGCTGTTTTGAGGAAGGTAAATGGTGGGTGTATGGTACCGGTGAAAGTTGCACGGTACGAGAGAGGCTAGCAATGGTGGAAGGGTGAAAGAGTGCGTATAATCCATGGACTCAACATTAATCAAAAGAACTCAAATACTTGTTGCAAAAATTTAGAAGTCATCAAAAACCAAAGTACTACGCGCATGCTCCTAGGGGGATAGATTGGTAGGAAAAAACCATCGCTCGTCCCCGACCGCCACTCATAAGGAAGACAGTCAATAAATAAAATTGTGCTCCAACTTCATCACAAAGCGGTTCACCATAGGTGCATGCTACGGGAATCACAAACTTCAACACAAGCATTCTTTAAATTCATAATCACCCAACTAGCATGACTTTAATATCACTACCTCCATATCTCAAAACAATTATCAAGCATCAAATTGATCATAGCATCCAATTCACTTTCTATGATAGTTTTTATTATACCCAACTTGGATGCTCATCATTCTAGGACCAACTTTATGATCATAGAAAATACCATGCTGTTCTAAAAGATGTTGGGGAACGTAGTAATTTCAAAAGAATTCCTACGCACACGCAAGGATCATGTTGATGCATAGCAACGAGAGGGGAGAGTGTTGTCCACGTACCCTCGTAGACAGTAAGCGGAAGCGTTATGACAACGTGGTTGATGTAGTTGTACGTCTTCATGATCCGACCGATCCAAGTACCGAACGTACGGTACCTCCGAGTTCAGCACACGTTCAGCTTGATGACGATCCCCGGACTCCGATCCAGCAGGGTGTCGGGGATGAGTTCTGTCAGCACGACGGCGCGGTGACAATGATGATGTTCTACCGACGCAGGGCTTCGCCTAAGCACTGCAACGATATGACCGAGGTGGAATATGGTGGAGGGGGGCACCGCACACGGCTAAGGAACGATCACGAAGATCAACTTGTGTGTCTAGAGGTGCCCCCCTGCCCCCATATATAAAGGAGCAAGGGGGAGGCCGGCCGGCCCTTGGGGCGCGCCAAGGAGGGGGGAGTCCTCCTCCTAGTAGGAGTAGGACTCCCCTTTCTTAGTCCAACTAGGAAGAGCGAAGGGGGAAGGAAAGAGAGGGAGAGGGAGAGGGAAAGAGGGGCCACGCCCCCCTCCCATAGTCCAATTCGGACTACTCATGGGAGGGGGCGTGCCACCTCCTGGGCTGCTGCCCTCTCTCTCTCCTCAGGCCCACTAAAGCCCAATACTTCCCCGGGGGGTTCCGATAACCCCTCCGACACTCCGGTTTTCTCCGAAAACACCCGGAACACTTCCGTGTCCGAATATAGTCGTCCAATATATCAATCTTTATGTCTCGACCATTTCGAGACTCCTCGTCATGTCCGTGATCACATCACGGACTCCGAACAACCTTCGATACATCAAAACTTATAAACTCATAATAAAACTATCATCGTAACGTTAAGCGTGCGGACCCTACGGGTTCGAGAACTATGTAGACATGACCTAGAACTGATTCTGGTCAATAACCAATAGTGGAACCTGGTTGTTCATATTGGCTCCTACGTATTCTATGAAGATCTTTATCGGTCAAACCGCATAACAACATATGTTGTTCCCTTTGTCATCGGTATGTTACTTGCCCGAGATTCGATCGTCGGTATCCAATACCTAGTTCAATCTCGTTACCGGCAAGTCTCTTTACTCGTTACATAATGCATCATTCCGTAACCAACTCATTGGCTACATTGCTTGCAAGGCTTATAGTGATGTGCATTAACGAGAGGGCCCAGAGATACCTCTCCGATAATCGGAGTGACAAAACCTAATCTCGAAATACGCCAACTCAACATGTACCATTGCAGACACCTGTAGAGCTCCTTTATAATCACACAGTTACGTTGTGACGTTTGGTAGCACACAAAGTGTTCCTCCGGTAAACGGGAGTTGCACAATCTCATAGTTGTAGGAACTTTGTATAAGTCATGAAGAAAGCAATAGCAACATACTACACGATCAAATGCTAAGCTAACGGAATGGGTCTAGTCAATCACATCATTCTCCTAATGATGTGATCCCGTTAATCAAATGACAACACATGTCTATGGTTAGGAAACATAACCATCTTTGATTAATGAGCTAGTCAAGTAGAGGCATACTAGTGACATTAAGTTTGTCTATGTATTCACACATGTATCATGTTTCCGGTTAAATACAATTCTAGCATGAATAATAAACATTTATCATGATATGAGGAAATAAATAATAACTTTATTATTGCCTCTAGGGCATATTTCCTTCAGTCTCCCACTTGCACTAGAGTCAATAATCTAGATTACACAGTAATGATTCTAACACCCATGGAGTCTTGGTGTTGATCATGTTTTGCTCGTGGAAGAGGCTTAGTCAAGGGTCTGCAACATTCAGATCCGTATGTATCTTGCAAATCTCTATGTCTCCCACCTAGACTTGGTCCCGGATGGAATTGAAGCGTCTCTTGATGTGCTTGGTCCTCTTGTGAAATCTGGATTCCTTTGCCAAGGCAATTGCACCAGTATTGTCACAGAAGATCTTCATTGGTCCCGATGCACTAGGTATGACACCTAGATCGGAAATGAACTCGTTCATCCAGACTCCTTCATTTGCTGCTCCCGAAGCAGCTATGTACTCCGCTTCGCATGTAGATCCCGCCACGACGCTTTGTTTAGAACTGCACCAACTTACAGCTCCACCGTTTAATAAAAACACGTATCCGGTTTGCGATTTAGAATCGTCCAGATCAGTGTCAAAGCTTGCATCGACGTAACCATTTATGACTAGCTCTTTGTCACCTCCATAAACGAGAAACATATCCTTAGTCCTTTCAGGTATTTCAAGATGTTCTTGACCGCTGTCTAGTGATCCACTCCTGGATTACTTTGGTACCTCCCTGCTAAACTTATTGCTAAGCATACATCAGGTCTGGTACACAACATTGCATACATGATAGAGCCAATGGCTGAAGCATAGGGAACATCTTTCATTTTCTCTCTATCTTCTGCTGTGGTCGGGCATTGAGTCTGACTCAACTTCACACCTTGTAATACAGGCAAGAACCCTTTCTTTGCCTGATCCATTTTGAACTTTTTCAAGACTTTTTCAAGGTATGTGCTTTATGAAAGTCCAATTAAGCGTCTTGATCTATCTCTATAGATCTTGATGCCCAATATGTAAGCAGCTTCACCGAGGTCTTTCATTGAAAAACTTTTATCCAAGTATCCCTTCATGCTATCCAGAAATTCTATATCATTTCCAATTAACAATATGTCATCTACATATAATATCAGAAACGCTACAGAGCTCCCACTCACTTTCTTGTAAATACAGGCTTCTCCAAAAGTCTGTATAAAACCATATGCTTTTATCACACTATCAAAGTGTTTATTCCAACTCCGAGATGCTTGCACCAGTCCATAAATGGATCACTGGAGTTTGCACACTTTGTTAGCACCTTTTGAATCGACAAAACCTTCTGGTTGCATCATATACAACTCTTCTTCCAGAAATCCATTCAGGAATGCAGTTTTAACATCCATTTGCCAAATTTCATAATCATAAAATGTGGCAATTGCTAACATGATTCGGACATACTTAAGCATCGCTATGGGTGAGAAAGTCTCATTGTAGTCAACCCCTTGAACTTGTCAAAAACCTTTCGCAACAAGTCAAGCTTTGTAGACAATTACATTACCATCAGCGTCAGTCTTCTTCCAGAAGATCCATTTATTCTCGATGGCTTGCCGATCATCGGGCAAGTCAATCAAAGTCCATACTTTGTTTTCATACATGGATCCCATCTCAGATTTCATGGCTTCAAGCCATCTTGCGGAATCTAGGCTCATCATCGCTTCCTCATAGTTCGTAGGTTCACCATGGTCAAGTAACATGACTTCCAAAATAGGATTAACGTACCACTCTGGTGCGGATCTTACTCTGGTAGACCTACGAGGTTCAGTAGTAACTTGATCTGAAGTTTCATGATCAATATCATTAGCTTCCTCACTGATTGGTGTAGTTGTCACAGGAACTGGTTCTTGTGATGAACTACTTTCCAATAAGGGAGCAAGTACATTTACCTCATCAAGTTCTACTTTCCTCCCACTCACTTGTTTCGAGAGAAACTCCTTCTCTAGAAAGGATCTGAATTTAGCAACGAAAATCTTGCCTTCAGATTTGTGATAGAAGGTGTACCCAATAGTCTCTTTTGGGTATCCTATGAAGACACATTTCTCCGATTTGGGTTCGAGCTTATCTAGTTGAAGTTTCTTCACATAAGCATCGCAGCCCCAAACTTTAAGAAACGACAACTTTGGTTTCTTGCCAAACCATAGTTCATAAGGCATCGTCTCAACGGATTTTGATGGTGCCCTATTTAACGTGAATGCGGCCGTCTCTAAAGCATAACCCCAAAATGATTGCGTAAATCAGTAAGAGACATCATAGATCGCACCATATCTAGTAAAGTACGATTACGACATTCGGACACACCATTTCGTTGTGGTGTTCCGGGTGGCGTGAGTTGCGAAACTATTCCACATTGTTTCAAATGTAGACCAAACTCGTAACTCAAATATTCTCCTCCACGATCAGATCATTGAAATTTTATTTTCTTGTTACGATGATTTTCCACTTCACTCTGAAATTCTTTGAACTTTTCAAATGTTTCAGACTTGTGTTTCATTAAGTAGATATACCCATATCTGCTCAAATCATCTGTGAAGCTGAGAAAATAACGATACCCGCCGCGAGCTTCAATATTCATTGGACCACATACATCAGTATGTATGATTTCCAATAAATCAGTTGCTCGCTCCATAGTTCCGGAGAACGGCGTTTTAGTCATCTTGCCCATGAGGCACGGTTCGCAAGTACCAAGTGATTCATAATCAAGTGATTCCAAAAGTCCATCAGTATGGAGTTTCTTCATGCGCTTTACACTGATATGACCTAAACGGCAGTGCCACAAATAAGTTGCACTATCATTATCAACTCTGCATCTTTTGGCCTCAACATTATGAATATGTGTATCACTACTATCGAGATTCAATAAAAATAGACCACTCCTCAAGGGTGCATGACCATAAAAGATATTACTCATATAAATAGAACAACCATTATTCTCTGATTTAAATGAATAACCGTCTCGCATCAAACAAGATCCAGATATAATGTTCATGCTCAATGCTGGCACCAAATATCAATTATTTAGGTCTAAAACTAATCCCGATGGTAGATGTAGAGGTAGCGTGCCGACCGCGATCACATCGACTTTGGAACCATTTCCCACGCGCATCATCACCTCGTCCTTAGCTAATCTTCGCTTAATCCGTAGTCCCTGTTTTGAGTTGCAAATATTAGCAACAGAACCAGTATCAAATACCCAGGTGCTACTGCGAGCATTAGTACATCAATGACATGTATATCACATATACCTTTGTTCACTTTGCCATCCTTCTTATCCGCCAAATACTTGGGGCAGTTCCACTTCCAGTGTCCAGTCTGTTTGTAGTAGAAGCACTCAGTCTCAGGCTTAGGTCCAGACTTGGGTTTCTTCTCTTGAGCAGCAACTTGTTTGCTATTCTTCTTGAAGTTCCCCTTCTTCTTCCCTTTGCCCTTTTTCTTAAAACTGGTGGTCTTATTGACCATCAACACTTGATGCTCCTTCTTGATTTCTACCTCCGCAGCCTTTAGCATTGCGAAGAGCTCGGGAATAGTCTTGTCCATCCCTTGCATATTATAGTTCATCACGAAGCTCTTGTAGCTTGGTGGCAGTGATTGAAGAATTCTATCAATGACACTATCATCAGGAAGATTAACTCCCAGTTGAATCAAGTGATTATTATACCCAGACATTTTGAGTATATGTTCATTGACAGAACTATTCTCCTCCATCTTATAGCTATAGAACTTATTGGAGACTTCATATCTCTCAATCCGGGCATTTGCTTGAAATATTAACTTCAACTCCTAGAACATCTCATATGCTCCATGACGTTCAAAACGTCGTTGAAGACCCGGTTCCAAGCCATAAAGCATGGCACACTGAACTATTGAGTAGTCATCAGCTTTGCTCTGCCAGACGTTCTTAACATCGTCAGCTGCATCTGCAGCAGGCCTGGCACCCAGTGGTGCTTCCAGGATGTAATTCTTCTATGCAGCAATGAGGATAATCCTCAGGTTACGGACCCAGTCCGTGTAATTGCTATTATCATCTTTCAACTTAGCTTTCTCAAGGAACGCATTAAAATTCAACGGAACAACAACACGAACCATCTATCTACAACAAACATAGACAAGCAAAATACTATCAGGTACTAAGTTCATGATAAATTTAAGTTCAATTAATCATATTACTTAAGAACTCCCACTTAGAAAGACATCTCTCTAGTCATCTAAGTGATCACGTGATCCAAATTAACTAAACCATGTCCGATCATCATGTGAGATGGAGTAGTTTCAATGGTGAACATCACTATGTTGATCATATCTACTATATGATTCACGTTCGACCTTTCGGTCTCCATGTTCCAAGGCCATATCTGTATATGCTAGGCTCGTCAAGTTTAACCTGAGTATTCTGCGTGTGCAACTGTTTTGCACCCGTTGTATTTGAACGTAGAGCCTATCACACCCGATCATCACGTGGTGTCTCAGCACGAAGAAGTTTCGCAATGGTGCATACTCAGGGAGAACATTTCTTGATAATTAGTGAGAGATCATCTTAAAATGCTACCGTCAATCAAAGCAAGATAAGATGCATAAAGTATAAACATCACATGCAATCAATATAAGTGATATGATATGGCCATCATCATCTTGTGCTTGTGATCTCCATCTCCGAATCACCTGTCGTGATCACCATCGTCACCGGCGCGACACCTTGAAATCCATCATAGCATCATTGTCATTACGCGATCTATTGGTTCTACGAATATCGCTACCTCTTAGTGATAAAGTAAATCAATTACAGGGCGTTTGCATTTCATACAATAAAGCGACAACCATATGGCTCCTGCCAGTTGCCGATAACTTCGGTTACAAAACATGATCATCTCATACAATAAAACATAGCATCACGTTTTGACCATATTACATCACAACATGCCCTGCAAAAAACAAGTTAGACGTCCTCTACTTTGTTGTTGCAAATTTTACGTGGCTGCTACGGGCTGAGCAAGAACCGTTCTTACCTACGCATCAAAACCACAATGATAGTTCGTCAAGTTAGTGCTGTTTTAACCTTCACAAGGACCGGGCGTAGCCACACTCGGTTCAACTAAAGTGAGAGAGACAAACACCCGCCAGTCACCTTTAAGCACGAGTGCTCGTAACGGTGAAACCAGTCTCGCGTAAGTGTACGCGTAATGTCGGTCCGGGCCGCTTTATCTCACAATACCGCTGAACCAAAGTATGACATGCCGGTAAGCAGTATGACTTGTATCGCCGACAACTCACTTGTGTTCTACTCGTGCATATGACATCTACGCATAAAACCTAGCTCGGATGCCACTGTTGGGGAACGTAGTAATTTCAAAAAAATTCCTACGCACACGCAACGATCATGGTGATGCATAGCAACGAGAGGGGAGAGTGTTGTCCACGTACCCTCGTAGACCGTAAGCGGAAGCGTTATGACAACGCGGTTGATGTAGTCGTACGTCTTCACGGTCCGACCGATCCAAGTACCGAACGTATGGCACCTCCAAGTTCAGCACACGTTCAGCTCGATGATGATCCCCGGACTCCGATCCAGCAGGGTGTCGGGGATGAGTTCCGTTAGCACGACGGCGTGGTGACGATGATGATGTTCTACCGACGCAGGGCTTCGCCTAAGCACCGCAACGATATGACCAAGGTGGAATATGGTGGAGGGGGGCACCGCACATGGCTAAGGAACGATCACGAAGATCAACTTGTGTGTCTAGAGGTTCCCCCCTGCCCCCGTATATAAAGGAGCAATGGGGTGAGGCCGGCCGGCTCTTGGGGCGCGCCAAGGAGGGGGGAGTCCTCCTCCTAGTAGGAGTAGGACTCCCCTTTCCTAGTCCAACTAGGAAGAGAGAAGGGGGAAGGAAACAGAGGGAGAGGGAGAGGGAAAGAGGGGCCACGCCCCCCTCCCCTAGTCCAATTCCGACTCCTCATGGGAGGGGGCGTGCCACCTCCTGGGATGCTGCCCTCTCTCTCCCCTCAGGCCCACTAAGGCCCAATACTTCCCCGGGGGGTTCCGGTAACCCCTCCGGCAGTCCGGTTTTCTCCGAAAACACCCGGAACACTTCTGGTGTCCGAATATAGTCGTCCAATATATCAATCTTTATGTCTCGACCATTTAGAGACTCCTCGTCATGACCTAGAACTGATTCTGGTCAATAACCAATAGCGGAACCTGGATGTTCATATTAGCTCCTACATATTCTACAAAGATCTTTATCGGTCAAACCGCATAACAACATATGTTGTTCCCTTTGTCATCCGTATGTTACTTGCCCGAGATTCGATCGTCGGTATCCAATACCTAGTTCAATCTCGTTACCGGCAAGTCTCTTTACTCGTTACATAATGCATCATTCTGTAACCAACTCATTGGCTACATTGCTTGCAAGGCTTATAGTGATGTTCATTACCGAGAGGGCCCAGAGATACCTCTCCGACAATTGGAGTGACAAAACCTAATCTCGAAATACGCCAACTCAACATGTACCATTGGAGACACCTGTAGAGCTCCTTTATAATCACCCAGTTACATTGTGACGTTTGGTAGCACACAAAGTGTTCCTCCGGTAAACGGGAGTTGCATAATCTCATAGTTGTAGGAACTTTGTATAAGTCATGAAGAAAGCAATAGCAACATACTACACGATCAAATGCTAAGCTAACGGAATGGGTCAAGTCAATCACATCATTCTCCTAATGATGTGATCCCATTAATCAAATGACAACACATGTCTATGGTTAGGAAACATAACCATCTTTGATTAATGAGCTAGTCAAGTAGAGGCATACTAGTGACATTAAGTTTGTCTTTGTATTCACACATGTATCATGTTTCCGATTAAATACAATTCTAGCATGAATAATAAACATTTATCATGATATGAGGAAATAAATAATAACTTTATTATTGCCTCTAGGGCATATTTCCTTCAAAAGACTCTCAAAATAATATAAGTGGAGCATGAGATACTAGCAATTTCTTCAAAATTAATACACCACCGTGCTCTAAAATATATAAGTGAAGCACTAGAGCAAAAACTATCAAGCTCAAAAGATATAAGTGAATCACATAGAGTATTCTAGCAAATTCTAATCAAATAGGCTTCTACGAAAAGGTGTGTACAGCAAGGATGATTGTGGTAAACTAAAAAGCAAAGACTAATATAATACACGACGCTCCAAGCAAAACACATATCATGTGGCGAATAAAAATATAGCTCCAAGTAAAGTTACAAATGAACGAAGACGAAAGAGGGGATGCCTTCCCAGGGCATCCCCAAGCTTAGGTTTTTGGCTATCCTTGAATATCTTGGGTTTCCATGGGCATCCACAAGCTTAGGATCTTGCCACTCCTTATTCCATAGTCCATAAAAGCTTTACCCAAAACTTGAAAACTTCACAACACAAAACTCAACAGGAAATCTTATAAGCTCCGTTAGTGAAAGAAAACAAAACCACCACATAAGGTACTGCAATGAACTCATTATTTATTTATTTTGGTGTTAAACCTACTGTATTCCAACTTCTTTATGGTTCATAGACTGAATTACTAGCCATAGATGCATTGAAATAAGCAAACAACACACGAAAAAGAGAATCTGTCAAAAACAGAATAGTCTGTAGCAATCTGTAACTAACGCAAAATTCTCGAACTCTAAAAATCCTACTAAAATAGGAAGTCCTGGAAAATTTGTTTATTGAACAGAAGCAAAAAGAATAAACGTAAAAGCACGTTGCTGTGATTTAACAAAATTATATTCGTGCGTGCAAAGTTACTGTTTTTCAGCAGAATCAAATCAACTATCATCGTAGGTTATCCTATAGGTTCTACTTGGCACAAACACTAATTAAAAGATAAAAACACATCTAAACAGAAGGTAGATGCAAGATTTATTACTAAACAGGAGCAAAAACAAAAAATCATAAAGAAAATTGGGTTGCCTCCCAACTAGCGCTATCGTTTAACGCCCCTAGCTAGGCATAAAAACAAAGATAGATCTAACGAGTACCATCTTTGGCACTAAATTCATAAGTAGCACGCATGATAGATTCATTAGGTAATTTGACTTTCTTTCTTGAAAGTGATCCATGCCTTTCTTTAAGGGAAATTGGAATCTAATGTTCCCTTCCTTCATATCAATAATTGCACCAATCGTTCTAAGGAAAGGTCTACCAAGAATAATAGGGCAAGAAAGATTGCAATCAATATCAAGAACGATAAAATCTACAGGCACCAAATTTCTATTTGCAATAATAAGAACATCATTGATTCTTCCCATAGGCTTTTTAATGGTGGAATCCGCAAGGTGCAAATTTAAAGAGCAATCATCAAGATCATGGAAACCTAGAATATCACATAAAGTTTTCGGAATTGTGGAAACACTAGCACCCAAATCACACAAAGCAAAACACTCATAATCTTTAATTCTAATATTTATAATAGGTTCCCACTCATCATTAAGTTTTCTAGGTATAGAAACTTCCATATTAAGTTTTTCATCATAAGATTGCATCAAGGCATCAACAATATGTTTGGTAAAATCTTTGTTTTGACTATAAGCATGAGGAGAATTAACAACGGATTGCAACAAGGAAATACAACCTTTTAAAGAGCAATTATCATAATCAAATTCCTTGAAATCTGAGATAGAAGGTTCAATATTATTAGAAGTTGAGGATTCTCCAATCTCACTTTTACCAAATTTAACATTAAGATCTAAAGACTCTGAATTTTTGGGACGCCTTCTAGGCAAAGTTGATTCATCATCAGTCCCATAATCATAAAAATTCATATTGCAAAACATAGATCTAATCAGAGACGCATCAATAACTTTAAGATCCTCATCATTATTTTCACGGAATTTTTCTGGTTTAGCGGCCATCTTATTGACTAAGGTGGCTTGCTTGTCAGAAATTTTGGCTATAGCATTTTCAAGCCGGGTAATTTGAGAGTTAACACCATAGAATTCTTTATTCATATCGTCAAGCTCTTTATTCATAAACCCCAAAAAAACTCTTTTGTTCCTTAAGCTCTTTTCTAAAGAAATTATTATGCTCAAATTGCAAATTCATAAAGCTTCTAATATTTGATTCAATCTCATCCATCCTTCTAAGAAGGTGGTCAGGACCCTTAGGCGCAGCCATAAGGTCAAACAAGCAAACAAGCACACAAAAGAAGGCAAGCGAAAAGAGAGGGCGAATAAAACAGCAAGGGTGAAATGGGGGAGAGGAAAACGAGAGGCAAATGGCAAATAATGTAAATGGGAGGGAGATGGGTTTGTGATGGGTACTTGGTATGTCTTGACTTGAGCGAAGACCTCCCCGGCAACGGCGCCAGAAATTCTTCTTGCTACGTCTTGAGCTTGCGTTGGTTTTCCTCGAAGAGGAGAGGGTGATGCAGCAAGTGTAGCGTAAGTATTTCACTCAGTTTTGAGAACCAAGGTATCAATCCAGTAGGAGACTCCTCAAAAGTCCCACGCACCTACACAAGCAAACTGAGAGCTCGCAACCAACACAATAAAGGGGTTGTCAATCCTCACTTATAAAAATCATCTGGGCTCCACTTCAGCCTCTGAGATGAAATTCTCTCTGCCCGACCTCATCAGAAGATCTGATAATCTTGATGCTCTGACCGAGCCGTTTACACAAAAAGAAATTGACCAAGTTGTTAATGACATGCCTCCAGATCGTGCACCTGGCCCTGATGGTTTCAGTGGTGCTTTTCTCAAAGCATGTTGGCCTATCATCAAGCACGATTTTTATGATCTCTGCGCTCAATTTTATGCTAGCACCCTGGACATTAACAGCATCAATGATGGGCTCATCACGTTGATCCCTAAAATCAACTCCCCGGAAATAGTTAATGACTACAGACCGATCACGCTGTTGAACTGCTGCCTCAAGCTGATTGCAAAACTTCTAGCAGATCGGCTACAATCTTCTATCTTGGACTTAGTTCATCGCAACCAATATGGCTTCATTAAGGGGAGGACTATACAGGATTGCCTTGCCTGGGCTTACTAGTATTTACACCAATGTCACAACTCGGGCAGACAGATAGTTTTGCTCAAACTTGACTTTGCAAAGGCCTTTGACACAATTGCTCATGACCCGATGATCCAGATTATGCATCATATGGGCTTCAACGACAAATGGATCTGTTGGATCCAATGTTTATTCTCCTCTGGGCGCTCTTCTGTCCTTCTCAACGGGGTGCCAGGCAGACAATTTCAATGCCGCTGTGGTGTCCGACAGGGCGATCCCCTGTCCCCCCTCATTTTTGCGCTCGCTGCGGATTTATTGCAGTTTGCCATAAATGATGCATTCAGACAAGGCAAAATCGAGCTCCCCTTTCTTTGTGTTGGACAATCTAACTACCCCGTTATTCAATACGCCGACGACACTTTGATAGTCTTGCCTGCGTGCATCCGTCAAGCTTCTTTGATCAAGGAGATCTTATCGGATTACGCCACCTCTATTGGCTTGAAAATCAATTTTCACAAGTCCACATTGGTACCGATCAACCTCGACACCTCCTCTGCGGATGTTCTTGCTAGGATTTTTGGCTGTAATGTGGGCACGTTGCCTTTCACCTATCTTGGCCTGCCACTGGGTACCAGTCGGCCTACAGTCCAAGACCTCATGCCTCTTGTTTGCAGATTGGAAAGGCGCCTAACGTCAACCATTGCTATGATGAACTATGGTGGCAGATTAACCTGGCTGAATGCCTCAGTCACGTCTCTTCTCACCTTTGCCATGTGTACACTCAAATTCCCGCCCAAGCTTCTTGAAATCCTAGACAAAATCAGAAGACGCTGTCTCTGGACTAAGAGAACCGAGCAAGGTGACAAATGCAACTCTCTTGCGGCTTGGGACATGGTCTGTCGTCCCAAAGACAAAGGTGGGCTAGGAGTGATCAATCTCAAAATCCATAATGAAGCCCTGCTCCTAAAATTCCTCCATAAATTCTACAATAAAATGGATGTGCCCTGGGTTCACCTATTATGGGACAATCTCTACGTCGACAAAATACCCCATGCAGTGGACCAGGGCGGCTCCTTCTGGTGGCGCGATGTTCTAAAATTGACACCAACCTTCAGGGGAGTGTCTCGTGTCCAGTTGGTGGATGGAAGGACAACCCTACTTTGGAAGGATCTTTGGGCGCGTGATGTGCTGCAAGACTCCCACCCACGTGCCTTCTCTTTTGCGCTGCATGAAGATATCTCGGTTGCTGACTTCTGGGCCTCCAATGATCTGCATGAAACCTTTCACCTCCCTGTGTCTCCAACCGCGTTGGACGAAATCCGAGACATGCAGCTAACGCTAACCAAAATCTGCCCTTCCACGTCAACTATGGATGTTTGGCACTACATGTGGGGTGCGGCCGAGTTTCGACCTAAGGACTACTATTCTTTCTTCTTTCGAGATGCTCAAACCAATCCCATGTTCAAGCACCTATCGGAATCAAAATGTACGATGAAACTGAAGGTGTTTGGGTGGCTGCTTTTCCTGGATAGGCTCAACACATGTAATATGTTGAAACGGAGGCACTACAACATTGGTGATGATTTTGATTGCCTCCTTTGCGGGCTGCCAATTGAAGAAATGGTGGACCACATGATCTTCACTTGTGATTTTAGCAGGACCTGCTGGACCAAGCTTGGCATTCATTGGCCCCCTTTTGATAGCCGTCTCGCTGCCATCAGATTAAATAGAGACTCATGGCCTGGCCCTTTTTTCATGGAAGTTTTTCTCGCTGCTGCGTGGAGCTTATGGAAGGAGAGGAATAACAAGCACTTCCGAGGAGTTGACCCTGATATTTGGTCCTGGTTCTCATGCTTCAAAAACGACCTGAGTCAGCTCCAATATGGAATCAAGGAGGCCCATCGAGGCTCATTTGTAAACCTTTGTAATACTCTAGGTTGATCCTTGCTGAATCTTTGCTCTTGCCCCCTTCTGTGGAAGACTGGTAGTTTGCCTCCTCCCTAAGCCATGGGGAGGGGGTGGTAGTTGGTTGATTGTGTTTGGCATTGTATATGTCTATGTAAACACCCCATTTATATAGATATATAAAACAACAGTGGGAGTGCTCTCCCACTGTCAATTCTCCAAAAAAAAGATAAATATATTTTTGGTATTTTATAATATAGATGCAAAAACTAAAGGTGCAAATAAAAGTAGATTGAAAGCAAATATGATAAGAGATAGACCCGGGGGCCATAGGTTTCACTAGTGGCTTCTCTCAAGATAGCATAAGTATTACGGTGGGTGAACAAATTACTGTCGAGCAATTGATAGAAAAGCGCATAGTTATGCGATTATCTAGGCATGATCATGTATATAGGCATCACGTCCGTAACAAGTAGACCGACTCCTGCCTGCATCTACTACTATTACTCCACACATCGACCGACTCCTGTCTGCATCTAGAGTATTAAGTTCATAAGAACAGAGCAACGCATTAAGCAAGATGACATGATGTAGAGGGATAAACTCATGCAATAAGATATAAACCCCATCTTGTTATCCTCGATGGAAACAATAAAATAAGTGCCTTGCAACCCTTTCTTTCACAGGGTAAGGACACCGCAAGATTGAACCCAAAGCTAATCACTTTTCCCATGGCAAGAAAGACCAATCTAGTAGGCCAAACCAAACTGATAATTCAAAGAGACTTGCAAAGATAACTCAATCATACATAACAGTATTCAGAGAAGATTCAAATATTATTCATAGATAAACTTGATCATAAACCCACAATTCATCGGATCTCGACAAAACACATCGCAAAAAGAGTTTACATCGAATAGATCTCCACAAGAGAGGGGGAGAACATTGTATTGAGATCCAAAAAGAAAGAAGAAGCCATCTAGCTAATAACTATGGACCCGTAGGTCTGTGGTAAACTACTCACAACTCATCGGAGGGGCAAGGATGTTGATGTAGAGGCCCTCCGTGGTTGATTCCCCCTCCGGCAGAGTGCCGGCGAAGGCTCCAAGATGGGATCTCGTGGATACAGAAAGTTACGGCGGTGGAAATTGTGTTTCGTGGTGCTCCTGGATGTTTTCGGGGTACGTAGGTATATATAGGAGGAAGAAGTACGCCGATGGCCGCCCGAGGGGCCCACAAGATAGGAGGCGTGCCCTATAGGGGGGGCGGCTATCTCGTGGGGGCCTCGGAAGCTTCTTGACTTGCACTCCAAGCTCTCCGGATCACGTTCGTTCCAAAAATCACGCTCCCGAAGGTTTCATTCCGTTTGGACTCCGTTTGATATTCCTTTTCTTCGAAATACTGAAATAGGCAAAAAAAACTGCAATATGGGCTGGGCCTCCGGTTAGTAGGTTAGTCCCAAAAATGATATAAATGTGTAAATAAAGCCCATAAACATCCAAAAGGGGTAATATAATAGCATGGAACAATCAAAAATTATAGATACATTGGAGACGTATCAGGCCCTAGGTTGCGCTTCCATAAACATTTATCATGATATAAGAAAATATAAATAACAACTTTATTATTGCCTCTAGGTCATAGTTCCTTCAACAACATCATAAGAAGCTTCATGTGAATAATGAGTTTAGTCACGTGATCTTGTATTACGAAACGATTAAAGAGACTTGTCAGTAACGAGATTGAACTAGGTATGGAGATACCGATGATATCTCGGACAAGTAACATATCGCCGGACAAAGGGAATTGCATATGGGATTGACTGAATCCTTGACATCATGGTTCAACCGATAAAGATCTTTGTTGATATATAGGAACCAATATGGGCATCCAGGTTCCGCTATTCATTATTAACCGGGGAGGAGTCTCGGTCATGTCTGCATGTTCCGAACCCGTAGGGTCGCACGCTTAACATTTGGTAGTGCTAGGGTAGTGTTGAGATATTAATAGTGGAAAGTCCAAAGGTTGTTCGGAATCTCGGATGGGATCCGGGCATCACGAGGAGCTCCGGTATAGTACGGAGGAAAAGATTCATATATGGAAAGTTGTTATCGGGGTTCCGGAAAAAGTTTGAGTTTTTTTTGTATTGTACCAGGATGGTTTTAGAAGGTTCCAGAGTGGGGCCCACCTACATGGGGGGCCCACATGAAAGTGGGTAGTGGGGAAAGTCCCCACACCCCTATTCTAGATACACCAAGATCCTCCCTTAAAAGGAATAGTATCATATCCCGAAGGGATAAGATCATGATCCCTAAAAAGGGGATAGCGATCGGTGGGGAAGGAAAGGAGGAATTTCCTCCCCCCCCCCTTTGGACAACGACCCTAGGGCCTTGGAGGGAAAGCCACCAGCCCCCACCACACCTATATAAAGGTGGGGAGGCATTGGGGGAAGCCCCCCTTCGACCCTTGCCCGTTACCTCTCCCAACTCCTCCCACGTTTCACCGGTACGCGCTTGGCGAAGCCCTACCGGAATTCCACTGCCGCCACCACCACCACGCCGTTGTGTTGGTTCCGATCTCATCTGCCTCCTCTCCCTCGCTTGCTAGATCAAGGAGAGGACGCCACTGAGTCATACATGTGCTAAACTCGGAGGTGTCATCCATTCGGCACTAGATCAGATTGGATCGTGATTGGATCATGAAGAGTACGACTACATCAACTGTGTTACGACGCTAACACTTTCGGTCTACAAGGGTATGTATACGCACTCCTCACTCATAGCTATGCATCTCCTAGATTGGATCTTGGGTGTTTCATAGGAATTTTTTTTATGTTCATACAATGTTCCCCATCAGCACGATCAAGATCGGTGACTCACGGTATAATGTCACAACACAACTCGACGACCCAAATTTAAACAAAGAAACAATAAATAACAAGCCAGGGGCGCAAGACACGTTATTACATCAAGATTTAGGTCTGTCCACAGAGAAATACAAAGGTGCCTTAAGAAGGCGAAAACAAACAACGATTCTAGATCAAAAAGGCAAGGTGAGGGAGTCCTGGATTAGGGGGTGTCCGGATGGCCGGACTATGACCTTTGGCCAAACTCCCAGACTATGAAGATACAAGATTGAAGACTTTGTCCCGTGTCCGGATAGGACTTTCCTTGGCGTGGAAGGCAAGCTTGGCGATTCGATATGAAGATCTCCTCCCGTTGTAACCGACTCTGTGTAACCCTAGCCCTCTCCGGTGTCTATATAAACCGGAGAGTTTTAGTCCGTAGGACAAACAACAATCATACCATAGGCTAGCTTCTGGGGTTTAGCCTCTCTGATCTCGTGGTAGATCAACTCTTGTACTACCCATATCATCAATATTAATCAAGCAAGAGTAGGGTTTTACCTCCATCGAGAGGGCCCGAACCTGGGTAAAAACATCGTGTCCCTTGTCTCCTATTACCATCCGCCTAGACGCACAGTTCGGGACCCCCTACCCGAGATCCACCGGTTTTGACACCGACATTGGTGCTTTCATTGAGAGTTCCTCTATGTCGTCACCTTTAGGCCCGATGGCTTCTTCGATCATCAACCACGACGCGGTCCAGGGTGAGACTTTTCTCCCCGGACAGATCTTCGTATTCGGCGGCTTCGCACTGCGGGCCAACTCACTTGGCCATCTGGAGCAGATCGAAAGCTACGCCCCTGGCCATCAGGTCAGATTTGGAAGCTTAAACTACACGGCCGACATCCGCGGGGACTTGATCTTCGACGGATTCGAGCCACGGGCGAGCGCGCCGCACTGTCACGATGGGCATGATCTAGCTCTGCCGTCGGACAGCGCCCAGAGCGCCGCTCAGGTGTCCGCTCCGACCCCTAGCTCGGAGCCGACCACGCCAGTCGGGGACAGACGGTTGGACGCCACCCTAGGAGCCGCAATTTCTATGGCGATCGAGATGGATACCGGCCTAGTCCTTTGTGAGGCCTGTGACTCCAAGGTGCCGGACTCCTTTCCGGACTCCGAATCTTCCGCACCCCTTCCGATCGAACCCAATTGGGCTCCGATCATGGAGTTCACCGCCGCGGACGTCTTTCAGCACTCGCCCTCTGGCGACATCCTGAGTTCACTAAAGTCTCTCTCTTTGTCAGGAGAGCCCTGGCCGGACTATGGTCAGCAAGGTTGGGATGCGGACAACGAAGAAATTTGAAACCCACCCACCGCCCACTTCGTAGCCACTGTCGACGATCTAACCGACATGCTCGACTTCGACTCTGAAGACATCGATGATATGGACGCCGATGAAGGAGACGACCAAAAACCGGCACCTATAGGGCACTGGAAAGCCACCTCGTCATATGACATGTACATGGTGGACACCCCTAAAGCAGGGGATGGCGATGAAAAAACGGAGGATGACCCCTCCAAGAAGCAACCCAAGCGCCGACGTCAGCGGCGCCGCTCTAAATCCCGCCAAAGCAAAAACGGCGAGTCTGGCACTGGAGACAACAACACCCCGGACAGTGCCGAAGACAACCCCCTCTAGCAAGATTCAGCGCAGGAGGACGGAGAAGCCAGCCCTCATGAGAGAGCGGCAGACAAGGAGGTCGAGGACGACAATTATATGCCTCCCTCCGAAGACGAGGCAAGCCTCGACGACGACGAATTTGTCGTGCCAGAGGATCCCGTCGAACAAGAGCGTTTCAAACGCAGGCTTATGGCCACGGCAAGCAGCCTCAAGAAAAACAGCAACATCTTAGAGCTGACCAAGACTTGCTAGCTGATAGATGGACTGAAGTCCTGGCGGCCGAAGAGTATAAACTTGAACGCCCCTCCAAGAGCTACCCAACACGCAGGCTTCTACCCCAACTAGAATAGGAAGCAACTAAACCTACATCACCAGCGTATGATGCGCCCGATCGGCCACCCCGTGGCCGCGACAGAGAGGCCTTTTGGCCCTCAACTCAAGCCGCACCCCGGCGCCGCTCCAAAAATACCAGAGCACGGGGAAACACAACAGACCTGCGAGACATATTGGAGGATAAGGCAAGGCAAACAAGATCGATCTACGGATCGCGTGGGCGCCCCACGTCACGTGACGATAACCGGCACGCCGGATATGATAAATACGGCCAGGCCGAACACAACAGACAAAGCTCATCCGAGCTACATCGCGATATAGCCCAGTACAGGGGCGCCGCACACCCACTATGCTTCATAGACAAAGTAATGGATCATCAAATCCACGAGGGTTTTAAACCCGTAAACATCGAATCATACGATGGCACAACAGATCCCGCGGTATGGATCGAGGATTATCTCCTTCATATCCACATGGCCCGTGGTGATGATCTACACGCCATCAAATACCTACCGCTCAAGCTTAAAGGACCAGCTCGGCATTGGCTTAACAGCCTGCCAGCAGAGTCAATTAGTTGCTGGGAGGACCTGGAATCCGCATTCCTTGACAACTTCCAGGGCATTTATGTGCGACCACCAGACGCCGATGACCTAAGCCACATAATCCAGTAGCCAGAGAATCGGCCAGACAATTCTGGACATGGTTCCTAACCAAGAAAAATCAAATAGTCGACTGTCCGGATGCAGAGGCTCTTGCAGCCTTCAGGCATAACATCCGAGACGAATGGCTTGCCCGGCACCTAGGACAAGAAAAGCCGAAATCTATGGAAGCCCTCACGACGCTAACGACCCGCTTTTGCGCGGGAGAAGACAGCTGGCTAGTTCGCAGCAATAACATAACCAAGAGCCCTGGCAACTCAGATGCCAAGGACAACAATGGCAGGTCACGCCGTAACAAGCACAAGCGCCGCATTAACGGCGATAATACCGAGGATACGGCAGTTAACGCTGGATTTCGAGGCTCTAAACCCGGTCAACGGAAGAAGCCATTCAAAAGAAACCCTCGGGGCCCATCCAGTTTAGACCGGATACTCGATCGCTCGTGCCAGATACACGGCACCCCTGAACAACCAGCCAATCACACCAACAGGGATTGTTGGGTGTTCAAACAGGCAGGCAAGTTAAGTGTCGAAAACAGAGACAAGGGGCTGCATAGCGATGACGAGGAGGAGCCCCGGCCGCCGAACAACAGAGGACAGAAGGGCTTCCCCCCGCAAGTGTGGACGGTGAACATGATATACGCAACCCATATCCCCAAAAGGGAGCGGAAGCATGCTCTCAAGGACGTCTATGCATTGGAGCCAGTCGCTCCAAAGTTCAACCCATGGTCCTCCTGCCTGATCACCTTTGATCGAAGGGACCACCCCACTAGCATTCGTCACGGCGGATTCGCCGCATTGGTCCTAGACCCAATCATTGACGGATTTCACCTCACCAGAGTCCTCATGGACGGCGGCAGCAACCTGAACCTGCTTTACCAGGATACAGTGCGAAAAATGGGTATAGATCCCTCAAGGATTAAACCCACAAAGACGACCTTTAAAGGCGTCATACCAGGTGTAGAAGCCAGCTGTACAGGCTCAGTTACACTCTAAGTGGTCTTTGGATCCCCGGATAATTTCCGAAGCGAAGAGTTAATCTTCGACATAGTCCCATTCCGCAGTAACTATCACGCCCTGCTCGGACGAACCGCATTCGCAAAATTCAATGCGGTGCCGCACTACGCATATCTCAAGCTCAAGATGTCAGGCCCTCGCGGAGTCATTACGGTCAATGGGAACACCGAACGCTCTCTCCGAACGGAGGAGCACACGGCATCCCTGGCGGCGGAAGTACAAAGTAGCCTCTCAAGGCAATTCTCCAATCCGGCTGTTAAACGTCCGAACAACGTCAAGCGCGCCCGAAGTAACCTACAACAAAACCGGCTGGCACGTTCTGAGCAAGCATAGCAGTGCGGCCCCAACCCCAGCCCTCGCCAGATGGCGATAGTGGTACCACGCGTACATAATTACGCTCTGGAAATACCATGGGCATAAGGGGAGGGGCACAACCACGGCACGCCCAGAATGCGGCTCAACCGCACTAGGGGCTCCCTATTCTACCGTTTCCTTTTTTATATATATACTTTCAGGACCCAACTATTCGGAAGGCCTGTCCGGCAATACACTCGCCGAACACATGATGCAACAGCCAGGGAGACAACAAGCCACGTCAAATGTCCAGGTGGTCTCTATAACGAGCTAAATACCTGTTTTACTTAAAGTCTCGCAGCTTGCCCCTGGAGGGGGACATGCCAAATGATCCCATCTCTTGCTTATTGCACTATTTGTATCGTTCTGCTTTCATAGCAGCCCTTTTTAATAAACAATACATAGCTCTTATCTATTATTGTATTCATTTATTTTTATACAAAAATGTTCAGTCATGACATTATGCAACTGTACACTTTGGTACGGCCAATACACCAGGGGCTTAAGTACCCCATAATACGGTGTGAGAAGACCGAACACTCTCATGAGTGCGGCACCCCGAACTTATAGCACTATATGCATCGGCTCCGAATCATGTCTTGGGTCAATAGTTGGGTTTGCCCGGCTCCCATGTTTTGGTACCTTACGTTCCGCAAAGTCGGCTAAGGTAGCACTGGGAGAACTACTGCGATTGTGCCCCAGTTGAGCTGGGTTAACACCTCAGTAGAGAAAGCTAAAATTGACCGCCATGATAGTGCGGAAGACCGGTCGCTGTTCGAGAGGTTTTTCGAGTCCCTAAAGACTTATGCCGCTTAGAGCGAGGAGCCGGATTTATCTGGCCTAGGCGTGGATAGCGCCCCGAACTCGGTCTTCCGAATACTAGGGGCTTCGCCAAAATTTAAAATTGTAGAATTCTACGGTTAAGTGAGAGTGATAAAGCATTATAAGTCCGATGGCCTTGTTCATTGTGCTGAGCGCCTCCCTAGATGGACCCAAGAATGGGAACAAGAGCGCTCAGGTTTATCCCGAACACCCCAGCACTCTTGGCATGGGGGTAGAAGCCGACGACTGCATCTCTCAGATTTCATAAACGGCCGCACAGAAGGTAATATTTTAAATTCAAAAAGCGTTGCTTAGCGCATCTGAACAAGTTTTCAGCGCACAGGATAAACACGAGCGAGTTTACTCAAAAATTACATCCATGGTACATTCCTCCGCCACAAGACGGGCACCCTTCAGGACGACCTCATAATACATCTCAGGCTTGCGATGCTCCTTCCCCTCCGGTGGCCCATCCTTCACCAGCTTCTCAGCATCTAGCTTGCTCCAGTGCACTTTAGCACGGGCAAAAGCCCTACGGGCGCCCTCGATACACACGGAATGCTTGATGACTTCAAGTCGTGGATAGGCATCCACCAGCCGCCGCACTAGCCCAAAGTAGCTCAAAGGCAAGACCTCACCAGGCCACAGCCGGCCTATCAGGCCCTTCATGGCCTGTTCGGCTACCTTATGAAGCTCGACCAGCTGCTTTAGCTGGTCGCTCAAGGGCACAGGGTGTCCGGCCTCAGCATACTGGGACCAGAACACTTTCTCCGCCGAGCTTCCTTCCTCGGCCCGGTAGAATGCGGCGGCATCGGATACACTACGGGGCAGATCTGCGAATGCTCCTGGAGAGCTCCGGATTCGGGTAAGTAACAGGTAATTTACTTTCACATGCTTGCTTTGCATAAAGAATGCCTTACCCGCTGCAATCTTTTTCATCGCCTCAATCTCCTGGAGGGCCTTTTGTGCTTCGGCCTTGGCAGATTTGGCGCTTTCAAGTGCCGAGGCAAGATCGGACTCTCGAGTCTTCGAGTCAAGCTCTAACCTCTCATGTTTTTTCACAAGAGCATCGAGCTCTTGCCGCACCTCCGCCGCCTGCGCCACTTGCTTCTCTCGCTCTGAGCGCTCCATGGCCGCATTATCTGCGGCCTTGGAAAGCGCTTCCTTCAGGGTTGCCACCTGAGTTGTGGCCCCTGCAACATTCACGTTGGTCCTGTCATTATTTGCAACCAGGTATTTCTATATACATTTACATACGGTATTACATACCCTCCTTGTCCTCGAGCTGCTTCTTGGCACGGCCGAGCTCGTTCTCGGACCGCTCGAGGTTCTGCTTCAATGCGTCGACCTCCGCAGTCAGTGCGACAGAGGTTAGCAGCGCAGCCTGCATTCCCATATTGACATATTTATGTTAGGCTCCTGCGTATATCTTTTTAGATCCTTAGTCCGGCTTTTCTTTCGAACACCGAACTGAGCATCAGGGGCTATTGTCTATGCGGTAACATTTTTATATGTTTTGAATACATACCTCGAAGCCTATTAGTAGGCTGGTACAGGCTTCTGTCAGCCCGCTCTTGGCGGACTGAACCTTCTGAATCACCGCACTCATAACAGTGCGGTGCTCCTCGTTGATGGAGGCGCCGTTAAGCACCTCCAGCAAATTGTCCGGCGTCTCCGGTTGGACAGAGGCCGCCGGCGTCGCAGGCGTGCCTTTCTTGCGAAGGCGCCGCCTACCGGACTCTGGAACTGTTGATGGTCCCGGAGCGGTGTCCGGCCCAGGGCCAGACTTAGATCCCTCTGGGGCTTTACTCCCTTTGGGCCTGGAGTCCGGGAGGTCGCCTTGCGGCGCCTCCAGGACCACCTCCTCCTGGTTTAGTCCCTTTTGGGACTCCACCTCGACGTCGTCCGTAGGGAGAGGGGAGGAGGCCGTCGGAAGCGAAGCGCTATTCACATCCGACGAATCCAGGGAGCCGCTCGACGAATCACCGAGCTGAGCCTTGGGCGGACTTCATGATTGAATTCGGCGTCAAAAGGTACCATACATTAGAGGAGCGCCATAAGTTATTCTGGTATCCGGATACTTACGATTTAGCCAGGGGCTTGACCCTGGATGGCCATTCCTCCCCGCCGTCTTCGGCATCGGAGGCGTAGTCCGGCAGAAGGGTCCTTCCCTTCTTGGACCCTCCGGCCTCCCCAGTTGGGCGGCCTTCCTTTTTTTTCCTCCCCCCGCTGAAGGGGAGAGGCTTCTTCTTCTTTCTCCTCCTCGTCCTCAGAGGCGGAGGGTGCTTCGGGGTTGCCAGGCGATGAATCCGACACCACCAGGCGCCGGGAACTCTTTCGAGTCCCTGTGGCCTTCTTCTTGGCCTTATTCTCCGGTACCACGTGAGGTGTCGGGACCAGTAGCTTCGTCAAGTGTGCGTCTGCTGGGCCTTCGGGCAAAGGGGCCGGACAGTCAAACTGTCCGGATGTCCTCTTCCAGTCCTGTCAAAGGAGCAGGAGTTTAGATCCTACATGGAATCAAACTATGAAAATCAAGTGTCCCGTGAAGGACTAAAAGCGAGCTTACTTCGGTGGCTTGGCGCTTGGCGCAGAATCCGCGATCCTCGGTGACGGGTGGGGAGACCTCGGAGCTCTTGAATAGCACCTTCCAAGCATCCTCGTGCTTTGTGTCGAAGAGCCGGGACAGAGTCTGGTGCTGGGCCGGGTCGAACTCCCACAAGTTGAAGGCCCGTCATTGACACAGAAGGATCCGGCGGAAGAGCATGACCTGGACTATGTTGACAAGCTTAACCTCCTTGTTCACTAGGTCTCGGACGCAGGTTTGGAGTCCGGTCACCTCTTATGGACTACCCCACAACAGGCCCATCTCCTTCCAAGATGTGAGCCGAGTGGGGATGCCAGATCGAAATTCGGGGGCCGCTGCCCATTCAGGGTCACGCGGTCGGTGATATAGAACCACCCCGACTGCCACCCTTTCATGGTCTCTACGAAGGCGCCCTCAAGCCATGTAACGTTGGCTATCTTGCCCACCATGGAGCCTCCGCACTCCGCTTGACGGTCGCCCACGACCTTCGGCTTGACACTGAAGATCTTCAGCCATAGGCCAAAGTGAGGCTGGATGCGAAGGAAGGCCTCACACACGACGATGAACGCTGAGATGTTGAGGATGAAGTTCGGGGCCAGATCGTGGAAGTCCAGGCCGTAGTAGAACATGAGCCCCCGGACGAACGGGTGAAGACGAAAGCCCAGTCCGCGGAGGAAATGGGGGAGAAACACGACCCTCTCATGGGGCCCAGGGGTGGGGATGAGTTGCCCCTCATCTGGAAGCCGGTGCACGATGTCGTCAGACAAGTATCCGGCCTTCCTCAACTTTTTGATTTGCCCCTCCGTGACGGAGGAGGCCATCCATCTACCTCCCGCACCAGACATGATTGGAGAAAGGTTGAGGTGGGAAGTGCGGACTTGGGCGCTGGAGCTCGAGTGCGAAGGGATGGATAAGCAAAGGAGGAAGAAGGCGTAAATGGAAATGGTGGATCCTTATCCCCTTATATGGGCAGTCGAAACTATAAGCCCCCACTA
Organism: Triticum aestivum; assembly: GCF_018294505.1. Classification (NCBI taxonomy): domain Eukaryota; kingdom Viridiplantae; phylum Streptophyta; class Magnoliopsida; order Poales; family Poaceae; genus Triticum; species Triticum aestivum. The sequence goes on along the minus strand of NC_057795.1, from coordinate 682,953,865 downwards.
GCCTAATAAAACTCGCTTATCTCCCAAGCGCCGCGGTTAATGGCGCGGTTGGGTTACCCACGCCCGTATTGATGAGAATCTCGGAATAAGGGGACACGATCTCTGCTTTGACAAGACGTGCCAAGGAAACCGCCTCGCTAAACGCGCTGAGGTGGAACAGTAAAATGATTCGAATAAAGGCTTGGTCGTGGCATGATGTCACGCTGCGGAATACGTCAGCAGATTAGATTTGTTCAGATATTATTCTCTCTACGGTGGTATGTGGAACTTATTTTGCAGAGCCGGACACTATCCTTGTGCTCAACATCTTCTATGAAATATTCGGAGGAGGAACCCGCCTTGCAATGCCGAAGACAATTTGCGCGCCGGACTCGTCGTCATTGAAGCCTGGTTCAGGGGCTACTGAGGGAGTCCTGGATTAGGGGGTGTCCGGATGGCCGGACTATGACCTTTGGCCGGACTCCGAGACTATGAAGATACAAGATTGAAGACTTCGTCCCGTGTCCGGATAGGACTTTCCTTGGCGTGGAAGGCAAGCTTGGCGATTCGATATGAAGATCTCCTCCCATTGTAACCGACTCTGTGTAATCCTAGCCCTCTCCGGTGTGTATATAAACCGGAGAGTTTTAGTCCATAGGACGAACAACAATCATACCATAGGCTAGCTTCTAGGGTTTAGCCTATCTGATCTCGTGGTAGATCAACTCTTGTACTACCCATATCATCAATATTAATCAAGCAGGAGTAGGGTTTTACCTCCATCGAGAGGGCCCGAACCTAGGTAAAAACATCGTGTCCCTTGTCTCCTGTTACCATCCGCCTAGACGCACAGTTCGGGACCCCCTACCCGAGATCCGCCGGTTTTGACACCGACACAAGGCCTCCTGCCTGGGACCTCCGAATTAATCGTCGAAGTCGAACTCCACGTAGAATCATCCTCGGGATCCTTAGGCTCCTGGACTCCATCACTTGATCGCAGCAACTGGGTAGAAGAGAAGGGGTGCAAAGCAATGGTGAGTACTCGTCCAAAGTACTCGCAAGACTTACGTCATATCTATACTACATATGCATCGGTATCAAAGAAATGGGGTATATCAGTGGACTATACTGTAGAATGGCAGAACTAGAGGGGGAAAGCTCTATGCATCACAAGGGCCACAAAGAGGTGGTGGCCTGGCAACTCCCATGACGCGCCATGCGAACTTGTAGGGTCCACGGGCACCCACTCATTTAGTGCCTGTGGCCCCTGTCTTCTTCCTCCAGAATGTTTTCTTCTTACTCCCCAACTCGTGTTTTTGTTGGTCTATGAACAGTTTTTGATCCCTTTGCTCATAGCTCCGTTCTTGAAACTTTTTGGAGGGATTGCTCCTTGGTATGTAACTCCTCCATTGATCCAATTAGGTTTCCCTCTAGTGTTTTATACCATGCTTATTTTGCTATTGTAGGTGACCATGAAAATGAGCTTGCATGTCAAATTTATTTGGTTCTATGTAGTTTCGATGCATGGTTTAGGCACCAGAACCTTGTGGGAGTAGTTGCTATCAAATATATTAAGTTTTGTTCACTTTTTATGAGTTGCTAATTTGTTTTTCAGAAAATGGAGAGAATGAAGATATTATTTTCTAGAGGTTCCTCAAGTCACATTACCACAAGAACCGTCTATCATGAACTAGGATACAACATTTTACTCGAAGAGCTGATACTCGACACTGTCAATGGCCATGTGAGACCTTTATAGAAATAGCAGGTATTAAATTGGGGTTTGATCAATTCGTGGAAAGAGAAGGTCTGTTCGCTTTCTTGCAGATAAGTGCCCACAGTATAATCCCCACACTAATACTTAGGCTGGTCATAGTGGGAGTAACTTAGCTAGTAACATAGCGCACTTCAAGAAAATTCTACTTATGTGGCAAATAATTAATTAAATATAGTAACATAATATGTTACTGTAACATAGCACTTTCCAAGACAAGATGAGTCTACGAGATAATAAATGAAGCCATCTATGATACTACTATTATGTTATTTTGCATTATGAAGGTAGTAACTTAGACTAGTGTCATATGCATGACACTAGTCTAAGTTACTCCCCACTATGACCAGCCTTATAATATTTGAGCCATTGTTACATGCCGTTTGAGCAAGAATGTAACTAGCGGTGATATTTATGGTGGTGTTTATGCTGCACATCTTAATGTACCCATTATATTTAATGAAGATCATAAGTTGCGTGGGAGTTGCCTAGATTTTCTTCCATGAAGCGGCATGCATTCATTGAAGAGGACGCCCCACCTAGTGTTTACGGGTACTAGATGGCTCGTTGCGCCAATTGTGCAAAGGTCGAGATGGAGCCAAGTATTGTGAGAATATTTAGACACCCAAGTCGAAAACCAAATGTGGCCAACACTCACGCATCCTCTGCTTGGAAGCCGTCTTTTCTCACCGGATCTAACATAGATACATGATTCTTCAAGAGAAAATTTCAGAGAAAATAAAAAGCATGGAAGGCTTTAAGCTGTACTATTAAGAACATACCACCATATCTTCCTTTAGTTTCTTTGGAAATCTAAAGGTCTAAGAGGACGGTACATGTGAGAAGCTGCGAATCCACAACAGAAAACTAAACTAACTTCCAAACAAATATTTCAAGTTTGGAAGCCACAAAGAAGCAGTCCAGATCTCTCGTTGTAGTGCAGGTACATGTCCTTAATTCTGCATCCACAACCCATAATTTTTAACACCTAAATCCACGAAATCCAACCGAAGGAAATCATGACAGAAACATGCACCGTGGCTTACGTCTCCGAGAAGGACTTCTTGGCATTCTTGTGCAGGTTGGACACAGCAATCCTCACTGCGAGCTGCAGAAGAACCACACAGGCACCTTCCTTCACCTTGTCCTTGGGGAGGAGGGGGCAACACTTGCAGCGCCGCGACAAGGCCTCATTAGATAAACCTTTACTCTTGTAACACCAATGGCGCAAGAAGCCAATTAGGAGCATGTATTATGTAGGTATTGTAGGGCATATGTAAGCACCTTAATTCGACTGAAAGAGAATGAAAGATAAGCTTATCTTCATTGATACTTACAGTCAGACTGACGATCCATAATACCTATACTAAGAGGTAACACAAGGAAAGACAAACCAATGTGGAGCATACCACACATGGCACAAAAGCACTGTAAACATGAATTTTGGAATGCAAGGCGACACTAAAGGTTTACGATGGTGTCCTCAGGAGTGAATGATTAGACGGACGCTCTTTGCCTTGCGTCTGAAGACGGAAAGCATGTATCTTTCCTCTGTTTTTCAAATGGAAGAACTCTGTCCAGTTTGTTGCTATGGTACCCTAGTCATCAGTTCCTTTCATAAGCTGAGCAATGACATATCATAACCTATATAGATGAGCAAAAAACAATAATAAATTAGTAAAGAGGAGCCAAATCATCGAATAAGTATGTCTTGTTATACAAGAGAGATTAGCATGACGTGAGGCAAGATCAATATCAAACCTAGGTTGGATCTGTAACAATAGAAAGTGCATGCAAATTTAATCATGCCTTCCTTTCACTCCATTTGGTCCTCAAATCCACTTGTATATTATTGCACTTGAAGCATATTGTATATACCAAATATCATAAAGTGAGATCTTTTACCGCATTTACATGCAAACTGGCAAAACACTAAGCTCAGATCGGATTATAGAAATGCAATAAGTTGTTATTGCATCAGTTTAGGTACTCACTACTGAGAGCCCAAATAAGACCACGGTAGCCAATCCTCGCTTAACAAGTTCTGCTTTCAGTTAAGTATACAAAAGGAATGAACAGAAGGTGGCGTCAACCAAACTAAAATTTCGATCAAAACTGACACATTAAAAATCAGCAAAACTAAAAATTGGAAGAAAGCTATTTATAGAACAACACTTTTCACCAAGACTATTTTTAAAACTTGTTCATAACATAAATTGCATGGTTAAATTACTCAACGGATGTCAGACTACTTCCTTTGTAACATGGTTCATCGGTCACACTTACGGATCTTGGTGAGAAGCGTTGGGCATAAGGGTATAAGATAATTAGGAAAATAAGGCACATCCATTTGGACAATAGTGTGAAACATAACAAAACAAGGAAAAATTCTTCTGACATGATCATGTTGGAAGAACCATCATAAATAAATGTACATATAATTACATCAAAACCTTTCCCTGGATGTGCCTTTATCTCTTAAACATGTGAAATAATAAGAACTAAGCATTTTATATATACACACACATGAAAGAAAAGGAGATATAAGGAAACTATCCAAGGTTAGGTAAAATTCCAAAACTCTGGACATGTAATGGGAAATTCAAACTCATGGCAGTTATTGCTAATTTATTTCTTACTTTGACAATCAACAGTTATGTGCAAGCTGAAAATATACTGGTAATATATACAAAAGAAAAGGAGTTATACAGTTCATAATGCAAGTGGTACAAAATAAAGTTTCCATACCAAGAGACGTCCCCGCCTAGTTTTGAATAGAATGTTACAAAATATGTCACTACCACAGGAGGGAAACAACATTGAACCAATTCTAGCATCACAATTTTCGGTTTTGATTCTGCTGCTCTAACCCATATGTAAGTAAGTATACTCCAAATAACTACATAGACATGCATCGGATAATTGCATAGATAGAAACCGGACACAACAATCATAGACACACACACACACACACACAATTTATCTATGGGATTAAACCACCATGAGAAAAATAGTCAGAAAAGCAACTTTTTGACAAAATCTAAACAAAGATTCTGCACACAGGCAGGCTGATTGCACAAATGCATCAGCTCATAGATTTTTCAGCACAAACCATCACAAGAACCGTAAGCAAGAAAGCACTATTTTTTACAAAATTTAAGCATAGATTCTGTACACAGGTAGGCTGGCCGCGCCAATGCACTGGCCCATAAATTTTTCACCAAATGCTAAACAAGCAAGGAAACTTAACAGGATGGAGAAACCTATTTTTCTTGGTCCTATCTCTTCTTTCTCAGATCTGCAAATATCATGTTCCCATCCATTCCATTTGGATATGCTCTCTCTCCCTCTCCATATCCCACTCCCACTACCAAAAATGCATCAGAAAACACATAGAGAAGAATGAAGTAGTTTTCCACACGATATGGGAACAGGTTTGCTGTATTCAGTGTAGTTGTGATCCTTCATAGGAAAAGTAGAAGTAGCTTCAGGTTTTAACCGCTGCAAATTCAGGGTTTAACTGTTGCAAATTCTTAGGTAATTGTCGGTTTTTAGCAGGGACACCAGACACGCGCCTGCATCAAGCGAAGTTAAGTACATAGATAAAGATATAAGAGAAGATGCGGAACCTGCTTTTTCTTGGGCATCTGAATCTGGTCATCCCTTTCTTCAGCATCAAGCGAAGAAGCATCAGCCTGGGCATCAGGGGTGGCCTAAGTCGCAAAATAAAATGGATCAGGAAGCAAAGATGTATATATACAGACAATTAAATTGAAGGGTAAAAGGAGATAGGCCCTTGGCTGCTTTGTCAGACTGGAGCACATGCTCTTCTGGTGCAGCAGTTTTGCTGGCCTTGGTAAATTAAGGAATTCAAAACCTAAGAAAATAAAATCAAACCTTCTCCTCTAACTTCAAGTCACTAATAAGAGGACGCAGTTGATATAGAAAAACTACTGCAACTACGAAAAGAAAAGACTGGTTGAATACAAACAACACCAGTGATCATGTTCTAAATAATCCACACCAAATCAAAAGCACAAAAGCATCAAAGAAGTGTGAATGGAACTTAACAATCATATGGTATCATAACTGCATCATAAAAAAGAAGCCAAGCTCCTCTCTAAAATAAAAATAAGGAAGCCCAGCCAGCATCAGGACATTCTAGATAGTAAATGCCGCTCATACTAAACACCATGAAAAATTGTTCTGCTAACAATGTGTGCACACACAAGCAACATATGCATGTGAACTCCAAATATTTGAAAGAACCTAAGCAAAATATTACACGACCTTCTTTATAAAATATATGACACACGCTGTTTAGGACATAGCAATACCTGATTCTTTTGTAGCAAAAGCAGAGTCTGAACTCCGCCTGCAGCTTAACAAAAAGGAATAAGATTTCGGAAAAAAAAAGTCAATAATATGTATGTACTATACAAAGAAATCTATAGCCGTAGGAGGTTTGTTAGCAAATTGACATGCAACTGAATGAGCTGGAGCACACACACACACACACAATTATGGTGAGTACAGTACCTGCTAGCAGATAGATCTTTAAAATTCTCAGATATATCACTGAAATACTCAATCCCCATGAAGAATATATCAGGTAGGTTTACATCCTCGAACCTGCACCAAATCCAGAAACATAAAGAACGTAAGCTTCTAACTAACTACTCTCTTGCACACCAAAATAA
>NC_057795.1:682924406-682947196 GCF_018294505.1 Triticum aestivum | reverse complement strand
CCATGACACTTCCCAAGTTTTTTTAATGAAAAATGCATATGTCTTGCAAATTAGTAACCAATTTCATAACATCGTATGAAAAGAAAAAAATAAGGAATACAAAATGCTTTCACGATTTCATACAAAACTCTACACTGAACTACACATTGTGTTGTGAAGCTACTTTGTCAAGTTCAGCGAAAGCGCCAGTATGCCAAACCAAGAGATCTCTAAAAACAAACTAATACATCAACAGGTTTTGAGTAATCAACAGCTCCGTACCCAGCAAGAGCTCTCTGAATTTTAGTAAGTGAAAATCATTAACTAAATAAGCTCTTTTTCAAGGTCATGCGATAAGAAAATGGGCTGAATGACCATCATAGCAACATGTAGAAGCAGCAAAAATATAGGCTTGGTGTGTAACTGATCATGAATGTCAACGAACAATATACCCTGCAGTTCTTTCCTCCTTATCATGCTGGAGCAAAGCCCATAATAGCATATTACTATAAATTGTGAATAATAAGCTCAAAAAAGGATATTTGTCCAGGGAAATCAAATGGGCGTTGCCTGCACATTCGTTTGGTAATCAGAGCATATATCCTTCAGCTGAAAAATACTGATAGGAATATGCTAGAAATAATGAGCGAACAGAAAAATAAGGAAAAATGGATGAAGGAATTGGATGAATAGAAATATGCAAACTATATGCATCACGAGGTCCAGCATCGGTTGCTGGTATACTTAGCTTGAAAATACCATGTCTAATACGTTTTCCTTCTACCATGATGATCGATGGAGGATCATAATGGTAATGCTTGCCAATATTTTGTCTCAGCATGCAAGATGCCAAGAACATGGACAACATGTCATTTCAGAACTCAGACCCTAGTTGCATTTTCTGATCATCATTCCAAAGTAGGAATTAAAGTCAGGAGTTTATGCATCACATACTGGTACAGAGAAGGGCGGGAAGAGAGATAGGTCAGGGGTAGAGAGAGGCCACGGAGAGGAGCCGGGGAGTACCTGCAATTGGAGGGGAGAGTGGCCAAGCCGGCGAGGAGCTTTAGTAGGAGACCAAAATGCCGCCTGCCCAGGGTTCACCAAGAAACACCAAAATTTAGGGAAACAATAAAGAACAAAATCTTAAGCACAACCACAGGTTTCTATCACCTTCCCAAAACCAAGCATCTGAAGTTATATTAATCTGCAAGCCTGGATTTCCATTAATAAAAAACAGTATAACACAGCTAGCTACGAGCCACCACAGCGATTTGACTGTCGCAGCCGTCGGATCCCTAAACGTGCGATACAGATCGAAGTCGGGCGTTCCTGGTCGCCCGCGCATGTCACGTACCGTCTCGCGGGCCGCTGCTCCGCGGAGCGACCTCCTGTTTGCTGTCAGTAATTGGGCCATGAAGGCCCAGTTATTCCCTCTTGTACGGTAACAGCCCAAGTAGCCCAGGTTTTGGTTGTATCCCACCCGGAACGACAGCTCCTCTGTTCCTCCCTGCCGCCCTTCCTTCCTCCTCTCGATGTGCGCCGGTGATCTGCTGTGGGCGTGCGTGACCGCCCCCGCGACGGTACGGTCCACCCGTTCTAAACTTCTTCCTTAGACCCTTTCTTGCTGTTTTAAAACTTCCTGTCTTGCAGCGTCCGTCTATGGCGGCTGCGGCATCCGCCCGCCCCATCGGCTTCCACCGCCGGCTGTCCTCGTACTACATCGTCCTCCATGCCTTGCAGCTCTACCTCACGCCCCTTACCCTTCCGTAACTGAAGCTGGAACTGCTGCCTCAAAGGTCCACTGTCCGCCTCCTGACATAATGGTGATGATGGTAGTTAACCTCAGGGGTGATGATGGTGATTAATTTGGTGTTCGTGCGTTACCCCAATCTCCCGTTCTTCCTTCTATATTATGCCTTGCAGGATCCCTTTTTTCCTGCCATCTGTGTCGTCTCTTCACCATGCCTGTTGCCTAGGTCTGTTCTTGCTGTCTATTCATCTTACTCCTTCTAATTCTCCTACATTTTTTTTGCAGGTTCTAATTTGGAATTTCCCTCCTTCGTTGCAGGTTCGCAGTGCTCATTCATTGGGATTTCCGTGTTGGAATAGCTCGTGGCTGTGTTGGTTACACCCAATTGCAAGCATGGCTTCTGGACAGGCTCCACAGCTGACTCTGTTCTTACATACTGTTGCCTTATCATCATCTACTATGTTTTTCTTTGTTAGTTGTTAATTCTATGTGATTTGTTTGATTTTCATTCCAACCAGCCACATCCATTTTCTCTCTTTACTTTCCTTCTCTTGGTTTCAGATTTTGTATAATCTGTTAGTGACACGTGCTGAACCTAAGTAGAATAAAAATGCCGAAACGTTCTCGATTACAAGACCATGGAAGCGATGTGCGCCAGCCACGTTGCGCTAGCGGATCAAGTAGAGTCCTGCCCCAATGTAAGCGGGAAAGGATTAACGACCCACTTAATATGCACAATTCAATTAGACGGCCAAAAAGGGTATGTTAATTCACCTCCACGTGTGCTGCTTTACGGCATTTTCCTTACCTTGATAATCATCTTCTATACTGCCATACAAGAATATTTAGACTGCAGGCATTTGGTCCCTCATGATTCCTTGTGGTGCTTGTATGAATTTCCCCTACACTGTAAAATGCCAACAGTTGAAAGATTAGACATCCATTTACTTGACATGATTACTATTACTTACAAATCAAAAGAAAATCTTGAAACTATTGTATCTAATGCTGAAAAGTTTAAGAAAACTATGCTTAGTGAATGGTTTATTGCAAACCAAAAGTTTCCAGAAGCTCAACAATTGACATATCGCAATTTCCCAAGTGAATGGATATTGGAACGGACTGACAAATTCTGGAAAAAAAAGGTGCGAAACTGGTGAAAAAATAGGCCGTGTATACTATGTCCATCCATCTGCTGGTGAGCGTTACTATCTTAGGATGCTTTTGATTGTCATGTAGCTTTGCGGATTTGCTTACCTCAATAATATCACATACAGTATGTCTAAAGAAGCTTGCGGCTCGGGGGTTATTAGGTGATGATACAGAATGGTACACTGCATTTGATAAGGCATCAGCTTAGGTATCTTTTCATTACAATCATTTTGCATTGCAGTGTAGAGGATGAGCGTGCATTTCATAACAAATACTACTCTTACATGACTGATGATATCCAGCATAGGTTTCGCGTTAATGAGAAAAGCCTTCATTTTGGGGAGCTACCCTTCTAGGTCAATAGCATGATAGCAGTCCCCCAAAAATCAAATGTCTTTGAGTTCAACCAACTGTCTCCTGGTTCAAACAAAAGCATATAGCCAATCATCAGTACCAACCCTCAAGGTAAATATTCCTTTGTACTGCAAGTATTTAGATTATCATACATGTCATTCACTATCATAATTTCTTGATCTAATTAAGCAGGATATTACAGAAGAACATTCTGCATGAGTCGCAAAGAAAACAACAAGCTGGTCAGTATTCCTTCAGTTTTCTTCTCACGCTGTTATCTTACCATTGGTATTTGCCTCATATGTCTACTTGTAAAATAGAATAAACCGGAAACTGGCGAAAACTCCAACCCCATTCAAACTGACGAAATCTCAGTCCACTCCCGAGCTGCCACAACAGACATATCTCCACCTCTAACCATGGTATCTAAATTTTATCCTATATAGTATCGTCCTCGGCTTTCCATGTTGTACCTTACAATATTCTCCTCTTAACTGTTAGACTCCTGAGGCACAAATGCCCCTCATTAATCCCCAGAAACTACTAAAGATAGTGGAACCAAGGGAAAGAGAAATTCTACCAAGAGGTTTGTTCCCCAGCTGCCAATTCATCACATTACTGATTGATGTAACATCTGCAAAATGACTTGAACTCACACTTCACGTGCCAACTGCAGGACATCAACAGATGGGAAGAAGTCTGCTACCCAGAAGAAACTGAACATGGGTGCCCCGGAACAGAATGCCACTTGAAGACATAAGATTCAAAAAAAAGGAAGAGAACAAGCATCTTCGTGCCTTCGCAGATCAAAAGATTAATGTTTGCCTGAATAAGAAAACCTGTGGTTGTCTTCCTTAGCATCCACTTCAGTGTTTGCCATCTGCCCAACGGCCTGCACAAGTCTACCAGACATGTTTTCTTCTTTTGTGCTAATAACAGTATGTACGATGCACTGATAATGACCTTCATGCAACCAGCAACTATACTCTGCTCTTCTTCCATCAATCTTCTTAAGAATTTCATCCAAAATTATTAGTTACGGTTAGGACAACCTTTTGCATTCATCTTTAATAAAACTACATAATAGGATTTTATATCTATGTATTAAAGACTGACAAATCACACCAACCACCGAGTTGGCACTTATTTATAGTATAAAGCATCATCATTCGTTGTAAACCCATCCAAATGACTTTTTTAAGGTCCGTTATCAAAGCCCATAAAATATATCTATCGGTTCTTTCAATCTACAAATAATACTCACCTGTGTACAAAAAAAACAAATTTACCAAAATATTTATTCGCAGACACAAATATTTCAGAAAAAGGCTATTTAGGAACCAAATTGAAGGGAATTTTGACAAAATTAAAAACCATGATATACAAACTAAAATCAACTACCATCACACTTATCATTTTTATAACATACTATGGAATTTTTTCGAAACAAACATATCTTTTCAGAACAATCTCTTTTATTACATCAAATATGGACGGGCGCAACAACGCGCGCCTTCATGGTCTAGTATACTTTATCGTGGTGATAACAACCATATCAAAGATGAACACGAATCCTCATATTCGATGAAAAATATCATTACAGCTAGCTCATACAGAGGCATGACCAACATCTTCTGTTCATATGACTAACACCATGTACTGATCTATCAGACCACAAGGTAAAAACAAACACTTCTGAGGCCTTCATTTACAAATGTAGCTTTTGTCAGTAGGTAATAGGAGTACAAAATCATGACATGTTCTCTATTACACAAAAATAAATAAACATCAAAATGCAGGAACAAACCTGACTATATTCAAGAGAGAGAGAGAGAGAATTCACCTGTTCTTCTTTATCAAATCCTTCGTCAAAATTCTTCTTCTACTCATCACAAGTAACCAGAAATTGAGGAATTGAATTAGATGATCCGATAATCGAGAAATCAAAGGAGTAAAAACTGGGAGAGGAAGATGCCCAGGACGCAAATGCGCAACCTAGATTGGAGAGGAGGAGGGGAGCAGAGAAGGCGAGGAGGAGGGGCACGGCTGCTACCTGTCGACATCTGTAGCTCCAGAGGGCCGTTTACCTCTAGCCTTCGCGTACGCTACCGTGGCCTTGGCCGGATCAATTGAAGAAACTCGGATGCCCTCCATTTGCCTAATCGATGAGCACCGCCAGCCTCTCTTGTCTGCAAGAGCCCGCTGGGCCCTTCTCCTCCATGGAGGTCGAGAACTGGCTCCCCCGCTGCCGCACCTCAAGTGTCGGGGAGGTCGATGGCGAGGGTGCGCTAGGCCATGGCAGCAGGGAGCCCCGACGGAGCGGCTGCGGTTGGTGCGGGAGGCAAGCGCGCGGGCGCTGGGCGCGTGGAGGAGGGACATGGAGAGGAGGGCTGGCGGCGGAGGTGGCCGGAGGCGAGCGCGCGCGTGGACGAGCAGGGAGGGAGGTTGGGTAGGCGGGGGGACGCGGGTTAGGTCGGGCGGGCGACGACTAGGGTTTCTCCACGGCAGCGGTTCTCATTTATATGCCTGCATGTGAAATTACTAAAATGCCCTTGGCGGGGCACGAAATTTACAGGCGGTGGCACGAGTACTGTTCATGTGGCGAAATAAAAAGTGCAAAAAATAAAAGTTATTTGAATGCCATGAAAATTTAACATGATTTGAATACCAGGCAGCCAGAAGAGGTGGCGGCACAGCCACAAGATGTGGTGGCGCGGCCACTCCCAAGGCGAGCCAAGAAAAGAAAAAACTGAAGCACGAAAGTTGCCAGGCCCGTCGAACGTGGCCCGTGCAGCCCAGCCCGGCCCCCTCCGGCTGTGTGTGTGTCTCTCTCTCTCTGGTGGCCTCGCGGTCGCGGCGGGCGGAGGGAAGGAAGAGAGAAAACGCCCACCCCACCCCGCCACACTCACCCAAACCCAAACCCCAACCCCCACCCGCTTCCTTCCCTTCCCTTCCCCTCCGCATTCTCCACCCTACCAAACCCTAGCTAGCGGAGCGGAGGCGCGACCGGCGAGGAGAGGCCCGATGGCGGACAAGCTCCGGGAGCTCGCTCACAGGTTCCGGGCCGCGCGGGCCGACGGCAGGCTTCGGCTCCCCTGGGAGAAGCCGATGCCGTACCGGGTGTTCTACTCACCAATTACAGGGGTACATCTTCTTTCTGTAGCTCCATCTCAACCAATCTGTGATGTTGGATGACCAAATCCGCGATAGTTAGGGGCTGGATCGCAGCCTTGTGCTTCCTCCGCGAGGAACGGAATTGGGTCTTTTAGGCGAGCAACGGGACGGGATTTATTTATTTATTCTTGCTGCGAAATGCAAATTCCTCCGCCTCTCGCGGCTAGCTCTCTCTCTCTCTCTCCCGTGGGGAAAACCGCCACTGTTCCGGGTGGAATCAAACACCCGGGCTACGCCTTCTCTAGTTGAATCCCGTGCCGTGAGGAACGACGAAGCTGGGGACGGGACGATTGTTTTTTTTTTCCTTTCTTGGTTGATTGATGCAACGGCGGGAAGAAATTGTGTGCACACATGTCGTTGGTTCGTGTTGATGACGACGAATCGATTTTGTTTCCTACAGGTAGCGATGTTCTTGTGCTGGATCTGTGGTGACGGAGTACCGAATCCCCCATAAATTAGGCTGGATCGTAACTTTGTTGGGCTTCCCTGCTGCCTCCCTTAGGAACGCCGTACCGAATTGGATCTCTTAGGCAACGAACGGGATTTATTTGTTTTGCTGCGAAATACATTTCGTCCCCATTCTTGAATAAAACTTTTGAACTGGTGAAGGAGTCACCAAGCAGAGCAGGGGACCTCGTTTGGGCAGGGTAGGTTCATCGGGTTCAGGCCTTCTTCTCTTACCTGCATTTCATCTCATTTCATCGTTCATGGTAGGTTGATCGGGTTTTCATCTCATTTCTTCATTCATGGTAGGTTGATCGGGTTTTCATCTCATTTCATCATTCATGGTAGGTTGATCGGGTTTTCATCTCATTTCATCATTCATGGTAGGTTGATCGGGTTTGGGTAGGTCGCTGGGGACGGTTGGAAGTAAATCTCGGTCTCCGTCAGGAACGGAATTGGGTCTCTTAGGCGAGGAACGGGATTTATTTGTTTTGCTGCGAAATACATTTCGTCCCCAATTCTTGAATAACACTTTTGAACTGGTGAAGGAGTCACCAAGCAGAGCAGGGGACCTCGTTTGGGCAGGGTAGGTTCATCGGGTTCAGGCCTTCTTCTTCTACCTGCATTTCATCATTGCTTGGCAGTCTATTGATGCATGACAATCACCAGAGGAAATAGATCCTCAGTTCTGTTGCCTTTTTGACATCTCATGACAAAGTCGGGAGGGCTTCGTGCTCTAATGCGGGGTCTTTCATGTTGGTAGGTTAGGGTGCCCATGCTGTGTGCCCGCATGTTATTGGTATACAATGCGAAGATGATTCATGAAGTTTGATGACAAATGTTGATGAGGACCAGGATAATTCACCTGGGACTCTTAATATTGTGCACCTTTACTTATTCTAAATTGTTTGACGACAAGGATCCTTTTTTCACTTTATTTATTGTCTCATCAGGTCTGCACCACAATATCTGTGCAAAAAGAACCCGCAGGACCCTGCTATCGAAACAGGCCTTCAATCACAGGGCGCATCAAGAAGGGTCTCCAGGTATGTTCTCTCTAAACCCGGCCTCTTGGTCAGACCTCGAGTGCAAATTCTGCTCGCAACTTTTTTTTTACCTGGCTGGCTTTACTTTTACTGTTAGTTCATCATTACCAGTGGGGGCCACAGATAGGTCCTCTACTCTAGTTACCATGCCGAGCGCTACTTTCCCGGATACTTGTCGACCCATCGTTAAACTTGCAGCTCTTTAATTCTGTCAAGGCGTGCCTTGTTTGGGAACTAGTACCTCCATCTCAAAACGTAAGACGTTTTTGTAGGCTATGCTAAACTAGCCTACAGAAACGACTTACATTCTGAGACGGAGGTACAAGTATATAAATGACTGGGGACGCCTATGTTGTATAAACCTGATGTGGTGTTTCATGCATGATGCCTATGTTGGTTCCAACTCGCCATTGTTGCTAGAGGCGGAGGTCTGGGATGTGCATGTTATTGCTCTTTCAGAATCGTCACCAGGGGTGTCTTTAGTAGGTCTTTTCACTCTGGCTGCCAGCCATGCTTGCTACGGTAGCTACATGTTTTGTTATATATATACTCTGACAGGTTATCATGTCCAGAAGTTGCTTTGTGTTGCTATTGTTCCACATCGGTTGCTAGATGTTTCATATTGTTGTATGAATTAAAATGATACTCCCTCCGTCCCATAATATAAGATGTTATGTTTGACAATGTCGATTGTTTTCTTGGTTCAACAGGCTATTGACCAATGGCTTGAGCTACCAGACCTGGCCCGCAAGGTGCTTATCAAGGGCGGTAAGATTGTGGGCACTGGAGTTACAGCAGTTGGTGTCTGCCGCATCGGCTACTTTGAGCTCAAGCGGCTCAGGGAGCAGGATGGCTCTGAACCTTTCAGGGATGGGTATGAGCATGCAAGAGCAAGTGTCCTTTCCTACATCCAGGGGCAGCCGTGCCAAGACCCCAGCGCCACGTTTATCCAGAGCGTCAAGGACCTCTGCAACCCATTCTACAGCTACAAGAAGCCCGCCGACGAGGAACCCACCAAGAGCCCTGCCAAGAAGCCTGTGGAGGGGAAGAGCACGGCCAAGAAGCCTGTGGAGGGGAAGAGCGCCAGGGATATAGAGGAGACGGCAGCAGCAGCAAAGACGGCAGCAGCAGCAAAGGCCAAGAGGCTCTCTGAGTTAAAGAGGCAGCAGTTGGACCGTCTCGAACATTCCAAGAGGAAAGGTGACAAGGACAAGGACAAGGACAAGGAGAAGAGTCAGAGCAAGGGCAGTGCTGCTGGGCAGGGCCCTGAAGCGGCGCCGAAGAAGTAGGAGGGGCGTTGGACATGGTAATAGTTGCTGTAGAAAACATGAGAGTTACCTGGTTTTGGCAGAGCACAACTGAAGAGCTTAGATGAGAGTGTGGAAACGAATACATGTAGTGTAGGTTCAACCTGAGTGGGTTCTGTCTTTTTACCGTGGCGCTGCGCCCAAGTAGGTGGGTGAAGTAACAGGAGACTCTTTTTTCACCGTGCGGAACATATAGGAGGTGGGTTCGGGGGTCTTTTCTTTGCCTGAAGGTGTACAAATCAGGAGTAGTTTGGATCGCTGGGAGGTGCGTTCTGTCCTTTTACCACTTGCATGAATGATGAATTGGTGGTGGTGTGTGTTTGAACACTACACCAGGATTATGGGGGTGATGATTTTGGCTCGGTTATACAATTGCGAGGGGGTCTTTTCCTCCATTGATTTGATGTTTGTTTTCTTGGCATGGTTATTCTTCTTGTATTGCTTTGCATTACAAATGCTTGTTTGGTTTGGAGCAACAAGCTGAAGCATTCCTTTCTATCTTTGCTTGTATTGTGCACTGCTATATGTATGTATGTATGTATGCTGTCGGACAAGTTTTCATGCTATCTTAACTTTCACGATGGAAGTCAAGTTTTCGACGCTGTTGTTTTTCTTCCCTCAGGTTAACTCAGACGAACAGTTTTCGTTGTATATTCTGTAGTGATGAGAGCACTGGTAGTATGAATAATATAGAGGGTTATTTTGCTCTGCTTTATGCTACCGCTTTGGATTTCATGGTGAATTCAAAGGGACTAACCCTAGCCACACATGGCCCCCAGCTTGTAAAGAAGATACTGCTTTAGCAAGGGTATATGAGCTTTTCGACTCCCGATGCTCGTTTCTTTTTAGTCTGCATATAAGGTTTGGTCAAAGTCAAGCTTTGCATAGTTTGACTAACTTTATATTAAAAAGATATAAACATTCACAATATGAAATCAACATTTTCAGATGCACCATGAAATGTATTTTCATATTATATAGTTTAAGTATTGTAGATGTTCATATTTTTTAATATAAATTTGGTCAAACTTTGTGTAGTTTGACTTTGATCAAAACTTATACGCGGAGTAAAAAGGAATGGAGGGAGTACTAACTTCATCCAACTCTCTCTTAAGGTGAGCGATCTCTTTAAGAATTAGCCCATAAACAGGAGAACCTCCTTTGTTGATGTTGTTCACCACTTCGAGGCAATCAGAAGCCACTACAACTTTGCGTACGTTACAGGTCCAGGGCAAGAGATATGGCCTCATTGCATGCTTGAGCCTCCAAGCTGGCCGGATCCATGAGTCCTTCAAAAGTTACAGCTGAAGCTCCCAAGAACCGCCCCAATGAATCCCTGCAGACGGCAGCGGATGCACCTAGCTTGCCATATCCTGATAGAGCACCATCGACGTTAATCTTTTTGGATCCATCTTTTTGTTCTGTTGGCGTTCGCTTGTGGAGCTAGAACACGAGGAGCATGAAACGCGACAATGTCTAGTTCTTCAGGACATCGATTGATGAAGCTCATAGTGGTTAGAGGACTCTGAAACTCGCCATCATGGATGGTGTTGACATCAGATTTTGGCATGGTACGAAACACAGTTAAGGCGGCCTCATATGAAAAACGTTTTTACATGAATTGTCTTCGCCTCGTCGAATCGGTCGATTTTGATATAAAAATCTTCTCTCCTTCACACCTCACGAAGCGTGGTGTAGAGAACCCACTATATAAAGAGGTCTCACACCTCCTCAACTTTCGGGGTGGTACCACTTGCCATTTATTCCTGAGCCTACTTTGAGATTTCAGAAAATTTATTCATGAGCCTAGTTTTAGATTTCAAAAACTCTACATGGCCTATGCCCGTTATTTCTAATAGTTTATTATTATTATTATCATTGTTTTCTGCTTTGAAAAAAAATTATTATTGTTTTCGTGAAAATGACTTAGGTCTGTTCTAACATTTTTTGCATCGTGAACATTTAAAAATTCATGAATTTCTTTAATAATTTCATCAAGTTTTTTTGAATTTGCAAATATTTTTCCAATTCATGAATATTCTCAAATCCACTAATTATTATTTTATTTTATGATTTTTTTTTTGAATTGAACGAACATTCTTTGAATCCATGAACAATTTTGAAAACCCATGGTCATATAAGAAAATATTCTTGGTAGTTTACTTTTAGGTCCATAAAGTACCCAGATCGATCGTTCTGTACATGCAAAGTCTCCAGTGGTCGTGCACGGTCGCTCAAACTTCCCAGCATCTCGCCTGGGCCAACTAACCATCGTATACTGAGCGCGGCCGAAGTCTCACCCAAAGAATTCTCAGCCTCACTTGTACCACAATTTTGCTTTTGCAAAGGAAGGCTAAAAGAACGTCATCCAGGTGCGCGGCCGGCCCACCTAGAAATAATTTTCCATTTTTGGTCATAATATTTTGTCATAGAACATCCTTTGAATCTGTGAACGGAGGGAGTATTATTTTTTCAAAATCCGTCCATGGCTTCATTGGTTGAATTTTTTATTTGCCTGAAGATGTACAAATCAGGATAGTTTGAATCGCTGGGAGGTGCGTTCTGTCCTTTTACCACTTGCATGAATGATGAATTGGTGGTGGTGTGTGTTTGAACCAATATTTTAAATAACGCGCTACAAAATATAGCGAGGCCCTTCTCTAAATGCTACACAAGTTATAGCGCGCTAATAGCGTGCTATATTTCAAAATAACGTTTGCAAAAGAAAAATCAAATATAGCTAGAAATAAAGTATTTAAGCAACTAAATTTTTCATAGGAGCAAGCAATATATGCATCTGATAAAAGGAGTGAGAAAGCTAGTGGGAGAATCTGGTAAAAGGAGTGAGAAAGCTAGTGGTCGTGGGTTGATTTTGGCCTGCTGGGCCTGCTGGGCTGTGCTTATTTCAGTTTTGCATGGTCTGCACGTTATAACGTTACAATGTTACAATGTTATAGCGTCCGATTTTGCCAAAACGTAACGTCTTCCTTCCAAATATGCTATAACCGCGTTATAACGGCGAAATAGCGTGCTATTTAAAATATTGGTTTGAACACTACACCAGGATTATGGGGGCGATGATTTTGGCTCGGTAATACAATTGCGAGGGGGTCTTTTTCCTCCATTGATTTGATGTTTGTTTTCTTGGCATGGTTATTCTTCTTGTATTGCTTTGCATTACAAATGCTTGTTTGGTTTGGAGCAACAAGCTGAAGCATTCCTTTCTATCTTTGCTTGTATTGTGCGCTGCTATATGTATGTATGTATGTATGCTGTTGGACAAGTTTTCATGCTTCTTCTCTGCAGTAGACTAGACTTTGGCTTCTCCTGTGAGCTGCTTCACGATGCAAGTCAAGATTGGGTTATTTTTCTTCCCTCAGGTTAAACAGTTTTTCTCTTATATTCTGCAGCGATGAGAGCACTGGTAGTATGAATAACATAGAGGGTTAATTTTTCTGTGACAAAGACAAAACAAGCACCGGTTACCTTACATTACTTGTGATATGTTGTCGTTACTTCTGGTTGTTTGATTAGAGCAAACAATGGCAGACAGGCAGCTCTATATAGGCACCTGTAGATATTAGAGGCATATCCATCGCTCTACTTTATGCTACTGTGTGGTACTCTCCTCTCAGCAAGCTCGAGCTATCGATTTGGATTTCATGGCGAATTTGAATTAAGCTGTTTCCTCCGAACCACCCTTACAGCTTGTAGCTAATACAACGATTATAGACGCTAGCCCTTCAGCCATCCGTCCATTCCTACCGGCTACTCCCTCCGTCCCAAAAAGCTTGTCCCTCAAATGGATGTATCTAACACTAACTTGATGCTAGATACAACCACTCGAAGAATAAGCTTGGGATAAGCTTTTTCAGGCGAAGGGAGTACAAGATAAGGTGTGAGTATATATATCGGAAGTCTTAATGGACCCAATTCAGATCAGTGAGCCATGCTGGTAGGCGTCTGGCCTGGCCCGGCCTTGTAGGATTCTAGCCCGTCTCTTGCGTGATCTTCAGAAACGGCTTGCCCCCAAGCAGGAGCTCAAGGGAAATATTGATTTTTCAGGGGGTCAAAATCTTCCCAGTTAGCTGCACTAGTCGTAAACCTGTGCACCTGCACGGGCTAGCCATTTTAATATTAAATATAATAAAGTTGTGAAAATTCAAAATGTCATACAATAATATAAATATATTGATGTAGATTATTATTATAACACATGCATGTGTACCTTGGTTCAACATAGGGTCCAACAAAGCTACATTTCATTCATTATTTTATGATTAGATTTTTGCATCCAATAATATGAATTATGATTTAGATTATTATAATAACACTTGATAGTATATACCTTGGTTGGACTTAGGGTCATAGAATTATATAGAGTCCGTGTCTATACACAATAATAGACACACGCTTGCATGTCTTTCTATCAACATACGTGATATCATATCTAATAATATACATATTAAATAATATATTTTTGTATATTCTAATTATACCTTAGGTTACTCAAATTAGAAGTTCTTGTCTCTGCCAACAAATTCTTTTATTATTAGCATGAATGGGGTTTTTTATATTCACTATCCATATTTCGCATAGACAATCTTTGGGGCGCATAATTCATACATTTTATTTTACTATAGTAATATCTCTAGGTATTTGTATATGTTTTTATGACTAACTTTCTCTATTTTTATAATAACAAAAAAGATATCCATAAACATACTATATATGCAAATACGTATTAGCAATCTGCACCCCTGCAAAGAATCATGTGAAACCATGTAATTCAGGAATACCATCAATATCAGGCAAAGCAGTATATCTGTTAAAAAATACATAATACTAATCGATGCTTCAGATGATTGTATAAATATGCGTCACCACACCACTACCTTGCACATGGTGGCATTGGATGCAGTTGAATCTGGTTCGCTCCTCTATAACATAATTGGGCGAAGTGTGCTCATAAAAAGGCATGTAATTAGCAATTTTTCACATGATGGGGCGCATCATATCAAGATAATTTATTGGGATTCGTCATGAGTCCGATGGGCTAAAACTCAAACAGCACATTCAACGAATTTTATGATAGGTTTTACTTGCATCTGGACTTGGAGAACCAACGACGAACTCAACGACATCGAACAGATAAATCTTGTGCTTCCCGTTTGTTGTAGGTTCGGCAATGGATAAATCTTGAAGCAGGCAGTTCATTTAGGAAGGGAGACACGACGATCCTGACAAAGAGGAAGATCAATCATCGCTTGGGGTCGCTCATCATCCCTTGCGACACCTGGCTCTAGACTCCTTTGTGGTTCGCCGATGGCCATGCGGGTGGGAGAGTGCACTTGATGGTGATGGGGATATCCTTCGTCATGAAAAATCTAGCGCTAGGGATGTAGATATGAGAGGATAAGTGAAGGAGAGGAGTCAGCGGCCATGTATAGGAGTCGAGGGAGATATTTTTCCTTTTTCTTTGAGGGAGAGATGTGTTTCCTTCTGCTTTTTGCATGAATAATTTTCCTATTTTAATCCGAGAATATTTTATAGATGACATATTAAGGGTCATCAAACAAATATTTCTTTTCGACTTGCATTGCAAACAATGGATTAAACTCGTCCTTGAACCACGAAAAGTGAAACCTGCATCGTGAGTATAGAGAAGACTAACCAATCCAGTTGTTTTGGCTCATGTTGGGCCCTTATAGAATTAATTCCGTTTACCAATAAGTTTTTTTTGTTTGTCAAAAAAAACTTACATCTTTTTTGTTTGAACCACGTTTCAATGGCAGAAGACGTTGCCCTTTTGTTTGAGTCGGCCCTTAAATTCTTTTGTACATGCCTTTGTGTAGTGGACTCATTTTTTCTCTAAACAAACGTGCAGAAGTAGTGCAATTTGCTCTATGATGTTGGACTTTTTTTTAAAAGAACTTACCACGTTGGACTTATATCACGTTTTTTTAGGGATTTAAATTAAATCACGTACATAGGGAGTAGATGGACTCTCGAGCATGCAAGCAGATACCTGCTAAAGAAATCGTTATGGTATATATTTTTTAAATTAAAATATATGTTGGACATAAATCACGTATGACTTGTAGCGTACATTTTTTTTTTGCAGGGGAAGATCGTAGCATGCATGGACTCTTTTTTCTTAGCTCTCATTATGGATTTGTTTTTTTTTTGACTTATCACGTTGGACCACATATTAGTCCAGCATATCTGCCGAGGGAAAAATATCTTCGGTTACCAACGTGGATGTCCTTTTTTCAAGGAACCGATGGATGCTTTTTCTGTTTTTCTTCACGGGAGAATATTTTATTAATGGATTCTCAATGCTAATCAAACAGATCTATAATTTTTCTGTCAACTAGTAAACTTGCACGTGCAATGCACGTCTTATACGGTGAGCCAATGAGATTTCCACAAATACAAAATAAATGTTTCACAAAAGTGTTCAATAGAAACACAATTCTTTGATGTCGCTCAAGTTGCATTTTCAAAGGCGAAACACAATTATGACCATGTTGTTGCATACAGACCACAATATATATTACTCCATCCATTAGGTCTTCTCATTGGTTGTTAATAAGGAAGATGATTTTTTTATGACTGAAAAAAGCGTCACATAAACATACTTAGTTTGGCAGCAAAGTATTTTTAAAACTGTGGTAATTGAAAACCAGAGTATTCTCCTGGATGGGCATTGAATACTATAGTTTTTTAAAAATAATGTTTTTCTCAGTTTCCCATGTGTTTGGTTGGTGTTGTTTTCACAAAGTCTTGACCAAGTATTTTAGGGTGGATGATTGATTGACCGAGAGTAATTAGCGGCTGCAAACGGCGGCCGGCTGCATGCAGCTGCCATGCACACATCTGCCCGACCTAGATGCTAGGATCTGTAGACTACCCCTGATGCACCTACTGACCTGCATGCATGGGCTGTTGGCATTGAAGGTTTCAAATAATCCACCTATATATATCCCGCTTGATTCGCTTATGGCGCTGCAGAGAAGAGACCGGACTTGCACGGGACGCCGGCTGGAAGAAGAACCTGAGAGACCTACTACTCGTAAATAGGATGGGATTGGCTAGAACCAGGAGTTTACCATATAACAGAAAGAGGGAAAATAGGATCGGGTCGCGGTTGGTATTCTTGTCTCGACGTAGACGGCAATGTCAACTGCGATCTCCCGACGATTTCTCTCCGTTCTGTTTTAATAAAAGAGGTCGGGACCTCTTTTTTAGAAACCGCAAAAATACCATGGTTTCAGGCATACTCTGTTTTTTTTTTTTTGCATACTGTGGTTTACAAAACTTCGGTTTTTTCTGATGCCAAACGCAGCAAAGTATTCAAAACCATGATTTTTTTAGAAACCGCAGTATTCTCAAAAAATCTTGAAAAAACTTTGCTGCCAAACGCAGCCTCAATGTCAGTGAGCCAATATTCTAAAGCAAAATCTCAACACCAAAAATTCTTACTAAGGCACAAAATGTTTGGTACAACTGCTAGTTCCAATAAAAAAATAACTACCTTTAAAATGTATTGGAATCGACTACAGCTTCTTCATTAATGAAATAAATGATAACGGAAATATCATTAATCCAGGTCATCTTGAACCGAATATTGCCTAGCCCACGGTTTGTTAGTGTATACAAAGATATGCTTGGGTAATGATCCAAGAGCAGGAGCATTGGGGACAGCAGAGCCACCCATCAACAGTTGTGTTCGCTTAAATTTCCTTGTCAATGGATCATCAGACCATGTTCTACTTAACTTTCCTGGCTCATGCTCGGTGCAGAACTTTGCATGGAACTCCTTATTACATAAGAAATGAATATCACATGGAAATTTAAGCTTAACCAGTCGCATCAAGAAATGTCTCGGCTCACTCAGTTTTTTTACCGCTTGGTTCTGCCCTGGTTGGAGCTATATTAGTTTTAATAGGATATATACCTGTATTGTCCACCAAACCAACCAAACAAAATCATGCCTTCCAAAAGCTGATGGGGATCTCCCGTTCAACTTCATCCAAGCAATCAAATGCTACATAAAGATATGGTAGTCATCCAGTGAACTTGCATTAAAAGTGAGGGTTCGCCCAGAAATCCTCTGTTTGTTTTCTGAAAGGGCATGTGCCATTTATTTTTCCTGTGCAGACCTTGTATCATCAGATGGCATATGAAATACTGAATTATAAGGTAATATTTTTTTTAAAGGTTCCAGGCTTCCAGCAATGTACATAATAGGAAAACAAACTCGTGCGTACCAACTCCTTTGGATGCAGTGACATAGCCTGAATAGATATCTTATCGTGTGCAGTAGACATACTCATTGGAGAAACAAACAACTATAATGGAAACAGAATCGCATAGATGATGGAAACCATTCTGTGAACATTGCCAAGTTAGATAGTTAATATCCCAGAAGTTGATGGTTGTAGCATGTGTGCTTGACAATTTGTGGATCCTGAGGAAGGAAAAACAATATAGTTAATAGTAGGTATTGAAATGCACAAGAAAATACTAACTCAAGCAAGGTCATATCATGATTTCCCTACATACTCTCTTGGCGCATATATATGGAACTCTTAATCCCAACTTACCAAAGAAACTGCAGGTTCTTATCTAATCAAAATCCATCATACTACCAGAACAGAAAAATGAGGAAAAAATTTCTTGGAGAACCTCACATGGACCATCCAACACGTCCAAATTTCGCGGAAAATAGGCAGATCATCAACAAGTTCTCACAACATTGCTCATCAGGCTCTAAACTTTGAATTTGAGTGTGTCCTCTGCGGTAATTGTTCAGCCCATAGAGATAGCCCTTGTTGGATCATAGATAGGGCCAGGGATGCAAATGTTGCAGGCTATGTGATTCATTCTGTAATTGATAGCCCTTGTGTCATACATTTTCCTTTCCCCTTTTCTCTTAATTGATTGGACCATTATAAAAAGAGGGGCTAGTCAATTAACCTAAAAAAATGACATATGTTGGGTAAAAGTTACTACCCTTGAAGAAACCAATAGTAACAACATTCGACGCAAACATTTAGTTGCTTCACTTTTAACTTGTCTCGCGATGACAGGTGGGCTGGTCGAGTATGTAATGGGTCTTCGTATAATTGCAGTCTGTCGTTTAATTTGGTCTGACTGTTGAGGCATAACTGAATAATTATACACGTCATGTTGTATTCTGATATGCTTATGAGCTAACACCTCTACCTCTCACATACATCCAACTATGGGTCATCATCAGGTTCATGTTCCGGCAAAGGATAGGAAATCAATGAGAAATTTAATCCAAACAAGGAGAAGATCAACAAAAGCTACAGAAAATCAAAAACTGCTAGGTGCCTTGTCAAGATCCTTAATCAAAAGCAAACTATATTAGTTCAATATAAACGGCAATATGAAAAGCATACTGATTAGGAAGCATTAATTAAGCTCACATATATTTTCTCCTTCGGTCCTTCCTGACTCCTTTATCCTTTGATACTCTCCTCCTCTTTGGCACATGTATATTGCAAAAAGATTCATCATGCAAATTTATATACAAGGGAGTACAAGCAGATTAGTTTTGGAATCCACACGATACACAAATTAAAATCTATTTCTACCATATAACTTACCATCTACGTCTGACAAATTATCAACAAACTAAAAGGACTTTAACCTGCAGCATCCCATGTGCATCCACGCTGCAGCGCCTTCCTCTAAGCCTCTGTTGCTGCATGAGATGAAAAAGAGTTACTTAGAGGGTCGTACACACACCAGAAATCCTGAAAGCAAAAACATCTTTCCATCCAGCGATCTTTCAAGGGAACATGAGAAGCACAACATCGGATGCAGTCGATTCATACATACAGTTTCTGAATTAATGTGAAGTTGTGAATACACATCAGAATGTTACTGAAATGTTCAATTTCATAGAAACATGTTAACCAAAAGGGAGGCGTCCGATCAGGGATTCAGGGTGCCGACGCAAAGCTGGGAAAGGCGTCGGCGACCTCCGGCCGGGAACGGCCGGGCTGTGGCTCGGCGATGCGGTGGCGCTGCCCTCGTGCAGTAGTGTGGCGGCGGGGTTGCCGCTCGGCGATGCGGCTGCAGGGCGCTCGCGCGGGGCTGCCCTCTGCGTGCCAGGCTCGCGGCCGAGCTCCGCCTCGGGCGCCGCCCGGCCTCCCTTCTCACGCCCTCAGCCGCACCACCTGCTCGTCCGCTGTGGCCTTACAGCCGCCGCTGCTATGTGCTGCACATGCGCTGCTGGCCGCCAATGCGCCGCTTCTCCCCGCCGCCGTTGCGTCGCGGGCGCCTCCCTTAACACCTCTCGATGGCGAAGACGAAATCTGGTGAGGAGGGAGAAAAGGCTCACGCCATAAGCCGGAGGTGCAGCGGTCGGTTGAGGGTGAGGCGATTCGATTGGATCTGCTTCCTTTTCTCGTGCGTGATTGTTGGGGCCGCGGCTGCGGATCGAGACGGCAGAGTTTTCGTCCGCTCTCTCAAATCGCTAAACGCACTCTTGGCTGACGATTAGTGTATATGGACGGCTAGATATAATACTATGATTCGCATCGTGAGGCTATAATTGATTGGGAGTGTTATGTGTAGATCAGGCTGGGTACATTTAGCGATGAATATGTTTGCTTGTTTAATAGTAGTAGAGAAAAAACGAATCTACAATTTTTTTTCCTTTTCAATGCTAGATTTTTTTATGGAAGGAGGCGATTTTTTTTTGACAAAAGGAGGCGATTTATTCTAAGGCAACGGTGGATGCTCTCTTTGTTTTGTTTCATTCACCAATATTAAATGTGTCAGAAGTCTTTTTTTATGGGACAATTTGTGTTACGTAAATTCTTTTTATCTCTGCCATTAATTAACTAATCCAACAGTTTAATTAATTTTGATGATGTGGATTAATGAGAAGGCTTTAAAGGTGCCTCTAATTAGTAAATATATATATACTATAAGATAAGATATAAGATAAGATAGGTCCTCTTTTGTTCCATTCAATCAACATGTGTGGTATTTGCACGATTGCCAAGCTGGTGAACCCGATGGTACAACACACGCAGAGGCACTGTGAATTAGCATCAACATCTCGCAATGAAGAATGCACCTATGTACTTCTTCCTGTGGGACTTGTGTGTGTGAGTGTGCTGAACTAGTTCTTGTATGTGTTGCTCTTGGCGTTTGCTTTATTTATAAAGCGGGGTGAAAGCCTATTTCGGTAATTAGGAGTTCTGGCCTACTTAAGTTGAGAAACGTGGAAGACCGGGTGTATGCATCTGTCACTGGGAAGAGCCAGACGATAAATGACACAATCAATTTTGGAAAGAATCTGATAGGGTCCATAATATTTGAAAGAAAGCTTCTGATTTGCACGATGGGACACACTGGACCGAGCATATGGGTGAAGTTTGAGGAACACCTGATCACCAATCTTACTATCTTAGAAACTTTTTCCATACACCATTTGACCGAACTGTGTGCGATGCATGAATAACAAACGGTATGGTAAAAATTCATCTCCAAGAAAATGAACTGTGTACGATGGCTGATCCATGAAGCGCGCCGGCCGGTGGAAACCCTAATCCCAATTAATAAGAACATGCTATTTCTCGCAAAAAAATAAATAAGTCAAAAACAAGAACGTGCTATGTGCGCTCCGGATTGACGTTACTGGCGTTGGAGGTTACTCTCTCCCAAAACACAAAAAAAGCGCGAACCAACCTGTGGTTGGATGGTTAGAGGAACAGTGGTATCTTCAGTCCATCAGGGTTCAAATCCTGGTGCTCACATTATACCTGTGCTTGGATGGTTCTCAGTCTTTTGAAGGTGCTCATAGAGGTGGGATGTGTGTTTTCATAGGGGTGAGTGTATTCGTGTAAGTATGAGCGCTTGCGTGTGTTAAAAAAGAAAAAAAACACATAAAGCAAAAGAAAAATCTGGCGCTGGAGGAGTTGGAGACGGAAAGGCTCGGCCCAAACGTGATATAAGAGGGACCCGACCCTAGAGACCGGCAAAGAAAATCGAAGCAGCAAACATCGCTCGATTTCCCACCCTATAAAAAACAAAAGGCAAATCGCAGGTTCAAGGCTATGGCGGCGGCGATGCGATTTGCGGCCAGGAGGCTCACCGGAGGCCAGCGAGCCAAGTCCGTTTACAAAGCCGTCGTCTCGCCGCTGGTTGAGGGTGAGCGTCGCCGGCTGATGCCAAGGCTTATCAACGGCGACCGACCTGCGTATTTTCCTCAAAGATCTATGTCCTCGGGCGGCGACGGCGGCAACACCGCTTTGAAGGTATACCACCCAAGATCCACAACTTCTGTATATGTATATGTTCATCATCACCGCTGCACATCCCTCCGTCCTGAATTAGTTGACTCGGATTAGATGTATGTAGATACTGTAATTCGGGATATCGATGGAGGTTGTAGAATATATCATATATTCGGTTCTAGTATTATAAATCTTTTTCCGAGATTTACAGCTTCTTTTTCGTAACTACTTACTCCGTCCGTCCCAAAATTCTTGTCTTAAATTTATCTAGATACGGATGTATCTAACACTAATTCTAGACAAATCTAAGACAAAAATTTTGGGACGGAGGTAGCATATGTGAGCAATTAAGTACTGCTGCTACTTGGTAATCCCTGCTAAAGTGATCTTCGATCTGTGTGCCAGGAACCCTGTGCAAAGCCTGCGCTAGACCTCGACGCCAAGAGAGCATGGGGCCATAGTCAGATAGTTGAAATCGAGACCAAGAAGCACGACCTCTTCTACCAGCTCGCTGAGCTTGACAGCAGATTCCCCTCGAGTAACAAGTACTTCCGAGAGAACAGGGAGCTTATCCACCATCTCTTCGGACACATTGAGCCCAATCCCAGTGACACCCTATGGTATGATCCACAAAATTATACATGCAGATTGATCCGCTCTCCCTAATTTGATTATACTGATGCGTATCTTGTTTGGTAATTAATCTCCTCTGTAGGCGCTTCTGTCGTGCAAGAGAAAGATTGAATAAATGCCTGGTATATGGACTGCCTACAATGCTTGCCACTTGGATGTATCTGGATTCAGATGGATGGAAAGAGATGTTTGCTGATATCCTTGGAGTTAGTAGCTAATCTTATGTAGCACAGTGTTTGAAGCCGGCCAATAGAAAGTGTTATGTTTAAAGAAATTCACTCCAATGTAGAGTATAAAACTACTAGTAGAATTGTGGACTGCTGCTAGCCTTATGAGCCGCGTGATTTCGTTGTTCTCGTTGCCATAAAGAAGTGACATGTTAACTGGATGTTGTAATCCGAATCTATTTCTCATTATATGGTGTTATCCAGGTGTTGTTTATGTGGAGTGAACTTCATTGTATTGTTGTTTAGAACTAGCTAAGTCTTTACCTATGGTCCTGCCAGATGTGATAAAAACAAATGAGGAAAGATAACTCTTTCTTTTTAAAATAAAATTGCTGCTTTGTGAGGGTCTTCCCCTTTTGCTATGTTTTTGGATTCCTCGAAGTTTTTTTTTTAAATTAACAGCTGACGAATAATAATAAAAGAACTACAAATAATAC
>NC_057795.1:682920311-682924049 GCF_018294505.1 Triticum aestivum | reverse complement strand
CAGATGATACAACATTCACACATACCTGTCAAGGGAGAGGGAGGGGAGAGGGGACGGGGGAGCAAAACCCAGAGAGGGGGGCTTAGTCGGGTATGTGACAATTAGGTGGGTTTCCGGGTTGAGGTGGTGGAAGGAGAGTGGCCGGCAGCGGATAGAAGAAGGGAGGCAAAGCTGCCGGCGAATGGCGAGTGGAATGACATATGGAGGAGATTGAGAGGTGGCCAATGGGGATCTCGCGTGGCGCCCTCCACGAGCGATTAGTGCTCCGGCGGGCCGGAACCACCGCTCACGAGATATGTACAGCAAGCCACTTCTCTCTCTGTGTCCCCCCTCTAAGCTCAGTGCCTTTCATTGTCTCTGTCGTTCTCGCTTTGTTACCAACCTGTCATAATTTCAAAGAAATTCGCATCTTGTCGTCTTCGCCCTTTCGTCAAGTCGTCCGCTGACGATTTTTTTTCCGATGTAGCTATCTGCCAGTGTCGGAGCTGCTACAAGTGATCGGTTTAAATCTACAAAAATTGATTCCCAAACGTCCTGCTCGCTGTGCGATCTTTTGGTTTCAGTTAAATGATGGTTCAGAGTGTCAATTTTAATTCGTCTCCTCATCAGCAAAGTTGCGCGGGAGAAACTATGTACGGATGTACCTGAGTGATCTAGGCCTTGTGACAACATTGTTGTTTCCGTTTTTTTGGGGGAGCTGTCGAATTCAGTTTTTTCCAGTTATATTCATTGTCAGTTTCAGTCATAGTTTCTTATTTTGTAGAGTTAATATCACCATAAGTACAGGAACTTGCACGTCGTTAACAAATACATACATAAACTTGAAAAAAATCAGATAAATAGTCACTTAACTTCTAATGCGTCAACATTTTGGTACTAAACTGTCTACTTGGCACGCCACATCATCAAGCTTCACGCTGCCTGCGTGAATATCTTACAGAAATCCCCTTAATTAGTTGAATATATTTCCAGGAAGTCCTTCGCTACAGGGCATAATGAAATCTTCTAAAAACGACCCCATGTTACCACGAAGTAGCACATAAGTCTGATAACCCTTCCCAAACCCCTTGGTTGTTCGTTTTGCCTTCCATCTGGAGCAAGACCAAGGGCGATCGCGGCGGAGTTCGCCGACGGCGATCACGGCGGCATGGAGCCGATCCTTCGGGAACCTGGCGCCTACCCTCCGGAGTATGGTATGTCCTATACCTAGCGGCCTCCCTCGAGAGCCTAGCGCCTCGTTTTCATTAAGTTTTCTCTTCGTGCACGATCAGTTCATGTTCTTCATGATTCATGTGCAAAGATCGGTTATCTTTTGTTGGCTATGGTGTCTTGCAGCCGCATTACATCTCCTTGACAGTGATTTTGGCTAGGTCCGTCAGATGTGGTGGTTGGATTTAGGAGAGATTAGTTCAGAAAACAGAGCTAGAGGAAATTAGTTCAGAAAACTTATTCAGGGAAGCATAGTGATACTGATTTTGTTGTTCAGATGTGATATGATTCAAGGGAACGAACATGATTATGATAAGTAGACTGGTTGCACTAATGCCCAGACAAATGCGAAAGGTGTTCAGAAGTATAAGGTTCAGGTATAAACTGATTTATACCTGTTGTAAACTTCAGATATTGGAAAAGAAGTACTTGAGATCATTTTGTTCACATTTTTTCGTAGAAGCGAACACTAAAAATAATACTTTGGATGGTCTGCATGACAAGCAGACTGCATGTTGCAAATGAATTGAACACTTAAATAAGTACTTGAGATCAATTTTTACTGTGTACTGCAACAAACAGTGTCTTTTGGTGTACAAATTTAATGTGAATTTCCATTTTTTGCAGTTACTTCAGAGGAATTTACACATATGTTCTCAGTAGAATTTGAGCACGATGGACTTTTCACTGGACTAGGTGATAGAAGGAAATATGAAGGTTGCACACACGATGTGTTTGATTATTATCATACTGACAATTGGTCAATACAAGTTATGAACGATTGCTTGGAGAAGATTGGATATGACACAGCAGATCCTAACATACATGTGTACTGGTGCATGCCTGAGATTACAAGTATTTTGGATGGTCTGGTCTGTGTGGATAATTTTCAAGTAATTGCGGCAATGAACAGTGCAAGTAGAGAACAAAAGACACTTTATTTGCTTGTACTAGATGAGAAGGATCACATATGGTGCGATGTGGTAATTAAATTGCCATGAGGAGCTACATGGGGAGAAGGAACTTCAACTAGAAATGCTGCAGCAGATAGTGAACAACAAGCACATCAAGAAGAGCAAGAGGAAGGAGAACAAGCACATGAAGCAGCGGAAGGAGATAGTCAAGTAGAGGGGCAAGAAGATGAAGAGGCCGACTCTGAATTTTACGGAAGTGATTATGATGTGGCAGATGGAGATGACGATCTCTTTGATGAGAATGTAGACAATATATTTTTAATCCTAATTTATCTAAATTTATGTATATGGACTGCCTACAATGCTTCTATCGTGCAAGAGAAAGATTGAATAAATGCCTGGTATATGGACTGCCTACAATGCTTGCCACTTGGATGTATCTGGATTGGGATGGATGGAAAGAGATGTTTGCTGATATCCTTGGAGTTAGTAGCTAATCTTATCTAGCACAGTGTTTGAAGCCGGCCAATAAAAAGTGTTATCTTTAAAGAAATTCACTCCAATGTAGAGTATAAAACTACTAGTAGAAGTGTGGACTGCTGCTCGCCTTATTAGCCGAGTGATTCGTCGTTCTCATTGCCATAAAGAAGTGACATGTTACCTGGATGTTGTAATCCGAATCCGTTCTCATTATATGGTGTTATCCACGCGTTATTTATGTGGAGTGAATTTCATTGTATTGTTTGTTTAAGAATAGCTAGCTCTTCATCTATGGTCCTGCCAGATTTGATAAAAACAAATGAGAAAAGATAACTCTCTTTTTTAAAAAGAAATGCTGATTTGTGAGGGTCTTCCCCTTTTGCTATGTTTTTGGATTCCTTGAAAGTTTTTACAAATTCTAGTATGGAAGCTGCAAGTTTGGCAACGTATTAACAGCTGAAGACTGATAATAAAAGAACTAAAAATAATACAGTTTC
Source organism: Triticum aestivum (assembly GCF_018294505.1). Lineage (NCBI taxonomy): Eukaryota > Viridiplantae > Streptophyta > Magnoliopsida > Poales > Poaceae > Triticum > Triticum aestivum. Next base: position 682,920,949 of record NC_057795.1, on the reverse strand, counting down.
ACTAAAAATCAGTCAGTGCCGGAGCTGCTCACTGTGCGATTTTTTGGGTTCAGTTAACGATGGCTCAGAGCGTCAATTTTAGTTCTTGTGCTCATCACCAAAGTTGCACGGGAGAAACTATGTACCTGAGGGATCTAGGCCTTGTGACAACATTGTTGGTTCAGTTTTTCGGGGGAGCTGTCGATTTCAGTTTTTTTCCAGTTACATTCATTGTCAGTTTCAGTCATAGTTTCTTATTTTGTAGTTAGTGTCAGTTGTTTTCATCAGTCATTTACTTTTTAGTCAATATTGAGTCCTCAGCTTATTTCCTCAATATTCTTATAATTCTTCATTTATCTGTCTTGAAGTTCTCAGTCTTGTTACTTATCATTTCTCATGTAACACTAATAGAAAACAGGAAACTAGTCCCGGTTCGAGAGAGCCTTTAGTCCCGGTTCTGGAACCGGGACAAAAGGGTCGGGACTAAAGCCCAAAACCTTTAGTCCCGGTTTGCTTATGAACCGGGACCGAAGGGGCTCCACGTGGCCGCTGCGGGGCGCCCAGGCAGGAGGACCTTTAGTCCCGGTTGGTAACACCAACCGGGACCAATAGGCAGCCACGCGTCAGCAGCTCGCAGGCGTTGGGGTTTTTGTTTTTTT
>NC_057795.1:682915578-682920083 GCF_018294505.1 Triticum aestivum | reverse complement strand
GGGTTTCATATTGTGTTAGCTAGCTAATAGAGAGAAGTGACATCTCTTTCTCCGTGCTTGGTCGACGCTAGCTACTATACATATAGAGAGAACTCGACACGCTAGCTAGTAAGCAAATGAAGGAACCATTAATTACACAGGACCGACATGAACATATACAGAGAGAAGTGACCTCTCTTTCTCCGAGATTGGTCGAACAACAAGTTTTCGTATATCTATCCGACGCTACTAGATATATACAATATAACATCTTTTACAATCCCTAACATCCAAAATCATTTTCAATTTCCACATGGCATTCTCCGTCTTTATGTATGGCGTGGTCAAGAAAGAATCCCGCCAATTCCTCTTGAATTGCTCATGTGCGATCATGTGGTGGGAGTTCATCCCACATCTCCCGCATCTAATTTAAAGAAGGGGGTCAATACATATTGTGAATAAAATAATATTGATGGTAATAAAATAATATGATCAATTGTGTTGAGTTTCATTCATCTATTGATGGTAATAAAATAATATTGTGAATATTGTTTACGTACTTCATATTGTTTGTTAGAGTAGCCCCGCTCAGAGGTCGAGTGGCGGATGAACTCGCAAACGTAGTATCCACATAAATTATTCCTGCCTTCCTGCCACAAGCACTTTATGAGAAATAGAGTTCAATCAAACTGATAATCAAGCATGATAAATGGTATTGATGAAAGTAGAATCAATGGGAGATGCGCGGAACTAGCTAGTACTACTGGGGTGTGCAAATCGCAGCTCCTTCTGCAGACCCGAAACTATTCCGGTGAACTTTTTCCAAACCCTGCCAGGCAAAGAAAATGATTACTTGATATCAGGAAATGAACGAAAGTTGCCGATATGATGCGATAATGATTGAACTTACTTTTGGAGCATTGCAGTCATGTCCGCATAATCCTGGGGATCTTTATGTTTCGAGTCTAAGACAGTTACTACTCCCTCATCAAGTTTAATCTGTAGCAGAATAAAGTGGAAGCTGCGCACACATAACTCATCAATTACATTACTTAACCTCGAGTACGCGAAACCGAATATGCACAAGACAATAAGACTCACCTGAAGTTGTAAGGAAAGAGCATTTTAGCTTTGTTTTGATGTCGAAGGAACGATTGTAGCAAGTTCTTCTCAGTATCTGTGTCTTCAAATTTAACCGACCATTCATTTACGGTATTTGGGTTAATGAACCCAATGTCATATATTTGCTCTTTTTTGCATTCGATGATCTTCAGCCTGCATAATATAGTGAGGATAATTATATATACATGCAATGAACAAGCTGAGCTATAGAGACTTAACTAAAGAATTAATACTTACAGACAGTAGCAAGTCATGAGTTGTTTGACGAGGGCGTCCTGATTGAATAATTGAAATAACTCCACAAATTCAAAAGGCATCAACTCAACTCCAATGAGGCCGTGCTCATCTTGAATTCTCACCATCATACTGTCGACCCCGGGCTCCCTGCAGGTATCCATGTACCATTCATGCAATCTTCGCATCATCGTTGTTAGAGGAGGATTATTAGGTTTGAGGAGAGGCTTCCCGCGCTCGTATTTGAAGATCTCTACTACCTCTAACATTTCAATCTATACATCATCGCTCAGTAATCACCAAGATTGGTACCGGGCAGTAGCCCCGGATGATTAGCGACGATATCGCTAGACACCTTGAGCAGGGGGCATGATTACTTCGCCTGTTCGTCGAGCTAGGCAATTGTTTTCCCACTTCTTCGTTCTGCTAATCTTGCATCACTGGAAGTACTTCACTATTAGGGAAAAGCCTAGCAGTAGTGCGCGTATTAGGTGTATCAGTAGCGTGGGGCACCGCGCTACTGATACGGCGCTACAGCTAACATGTATCAGTAGCGCGTGCTGACCCACTCTACTGCTATACATGGCTAGCAGCAACGAGCTTTAGCACAACACGTTACTGATAATATCTGCAGCGCTTTAATCTAGGGCGTGCTACTGGTAAGGGCGCACTGTTGCTAACTCTACTCCCCTCGCTACTGTTAGTTTTATTAGTTTTTGTTTTTTTCTACATATTTGTTTTGTATTTGAACAAGCTTTATACAATAATCTTTAACATATCATACACATACAAATGTAATCATAACATCAAATCATGTTATCATCATAATCATCATCCAACACAAAGTGGTCTCTCGTCATCATCTCAAAAATAGCGACACAAGTTCTTGCAACTACATCGTCATCCATCTAAACAATGATATACACGAGAAGAGCTATCACTATGAGTGAGAGCGGAACTATGCAGTACATGAGTTTGTATCCCTCTCTCGCACTAGCGTGAACCTAAACTAACTACTGGCTGTCGCTCGGAAACCGGAAACCGGAAACCGGTACACCTGGGCCTGACACCCCGGCCACTCATCGTATACTCCTGGCGTAGCACTTCTTCGCCATCAATGATCTATGCACCTGCATCGTCACATGAGTCCATGCACTAGTAGAAAATATGGCTTTCGTTCGGGCCTGGCCAACTCATTAGTTCCGGTTCAATCACGAACCGGGACCCATGGGGGAATTCATCCCGGTTCGTGAGCCCTGGGGGCCGGCCGGGGCCTCGTGGGCATTGGTCCCGGTTCGTATGGACCCATTTGTCCCGGTTCCAGGCACGAACCGGGACCAATGGTCCTCGCTCCTGGCCCACAACCATTGGTCCCGGTTCGTGGCTTGAACCATGACAGAATGCTGGGCTTTAGTCCCGGTTTCTACCATGAACCAGGACAAATGAGTTGCCTATATATACCCCATCGCCATAGCAGAGCACTCCACAGTGCTCTGTTTTTTCTGGCCGACGAAGGGAGGGCATTTGGGTGCTCTAGCTCACCTCCTATGCACATGAGGTGTTCGATGAAATGTCCAAGCTACACTAGTTAATCTTTCTCCTCTCGAAACTCGACCTCCGAGCTCCATTTTCCCCGAGATTTGTCTAGGTTTAGCGGTCCGTCACATCCCGTCCCCGTCTTCACCGCCGTCGACCGCCCACACTGATCTCGTCGCCGGCACCACCGTGGTGAGACTCTTGTTCTTATCTTCTTTCTGGAAAAAAATTTCTTACTTCAGATAGATACTTGTCTAATTTTCTTACTTTTATTATTACTTGTTATTATATAGTGCGATGGTTTTGGTATCCGCCCGCGTCGGCCCTCGTCCTGTCTATGATTCGGATGTGGTATATATTTTCTTTTGATAACTATTTGGTTCATTTATTGTTTATGACAATTATGCCGACAAACGTGACATAGATTTTATTTATCTAGGAGGTGGTTGAACCGGAAATACCAACCGACACTATTGTCGAGAGGTTAAATTTAGTTGAAGAAGAAAACAATTACTTGAAGGAAAAAATAAGAAAAATTGAGGTGGAGAAGATGATATTGGAGTTGCATGTTGCGGATGTCGTCGATGATCACAAGATCAAGATGGATGCAATGCGGTTGAAGATTAGAAAGATTAGAAAATATGCCATTCATACTGAGACTTGGTATCATTATGCAGTTGGATCAGTTGTTACCTTGGTTGTGATTATGATCGCATTTGTTGTTGCATTGAAATGTTTTACATAATTTCAATGTATGGTTTAATTAGATGCTCTGGAGAGCTATATGTTGTTCAATGAGAACTATGTATGTACTTTGGTTTTAATGTGATGATGAACTTTTATTAATTTGGTCACTTATCTATTCATGAGAGGGTTGTAAATTGATGATGTGGCTTTGAATGGTGCATTTTGAACACAGAAACACTATGGAGTTCAAATAAGTTCAAAAAATGAAATCCCTTTGTAACAGACGAGTTTCATGATGAAACCGTGATACTTCGAAAGAGATTGTCCGTTTTGTACACGAAATGCATCCAGTTTTTGCCGTAACCCTCTCTACTTTCTTGCACATGCTATGTGGGTGAAATGATGATACCATGCCAACTTTCAACCTTTTCAGAGTTCATTTCAAATGCTTTTCAATTTCATGGTCTTATAACTCAAAATAATTAGTAAATGCATGAAAAATAACAAATGACGTCAAAAAAGGGTTGAAAATTGATGATGTGGCTTTGAATGGTGCATTTTGAACACAGAAAAACTATGAAGTTCAAATAAGTTAAAAAAATGAAATCCCTTTGTAACAGACGAGTTTCATGATGAAACCCTGATACTTCGAAAGAGATTGTCCGTTTTGTACACGAAGTGCATTCAGCTTTTTTCCGTAACCCTCTCTACTTTCTTGCACATGCTATGTGGGTGAAATGATGATACCATGCCAACTTTCAACCTTTTTAGAGTTCATTTCAAATGCTTTTCAATTTCATGGTCTTATAGATCAAAATAATCAGTAAATGCATGAAAAATAACAAATGAAGTCAGAAAGGGTTGAAAATTGATGATGTGGCTTTGAATGTTGCATTTTGAACACATAAAAACTATGGAGTTCAAATAAGTTCAAAAAAAATGAAATC